>NW_023605194.1:972500-1007500 GCF_014898055.3 Talpa occidentalis
TGTCTTTTGTATTTACTTGAAACAAATGAATGGTATCAGGTGAAAAATATCTGTCTGTGCTTGCTCAGATTTAAGGCCTGCAAATTTGCACCTTATTTCAATTTCCTGCTTGCGCTGGAAGAAGTGCGAATAGCTTATTCAGAGGCAGATTAATGCAAAAGAGCTGAGGGGGGACATAAATCTACAAGCAGCGACTTGTACCATCATGTAAGTGTAATGATTATCAAACTGGAATCAGGACTCCGAGTATCAGCTTAACACGGAGAGAATTTGCTTGATGTGAGAGTATTAAAGTCCTACTATAATATATCCATATACTGTGACTAAATTTTATAGTTCATGAAGCATATTAGTATTACACTATATCCTGGTACATTCAAAAGGTGATTTCCATTTAGATGCTCATTTTTCATGAAGATAAATATGACATGAATCATAATTTCCCTGAAGTAAATATTACAAATAATAAAATACTCAGGCAAGCAAGTGAGGGGTGACAGTAATGCTTTCCATTTGTATGGTAAGTGGCGAACCTTGTGGCCTATCAAGTAACAAATTGAATGTTTAATCTTTCTCCATGCAGATTGAGGATGGCAAAGGAGCAGCGGTCTTAGAGCAAATTGAGAGTTCTCTGGTGGCCCATGGAGCATCAGCTCTCTGCCTTCGGAGGCCCATAGACGAGTCAGCAGGGCTTTGTCAAAATACATCACGGGCACGAAGTTGTAAAATTGCGATTTACAACAAAAAGACTTTGGGATAACGGGCAGATCTTAGGCATGCTAAATACATAGCAAATATTTAGAGAGGCTTTGTAAGCAATTTAAATATTGTTCGGGGAAGTTACTTAGCATCTGTGGCACGTCCCAGAGGCACGGAAAGAAACACATCCTGGCAAATGGCGAGGAGTCTATTCCTGCGATCGGGACCCTGCGGCCCCGGCGGACAGAGTCGCGCGCCCTGGTCGGCGGCGGCCTGGGCCCCACCCGGCCAGGCGAGGCTGCGCTGGGTCCACCGCCGGGCGTGGGCACTGCCTCCCGGACAGTCTGATGGCCTCTCCAGTTTCGGAGGCCCTGTGGGCCATGGGGCTCCTGGGGCCCTGGCCGGGTGTTTCTCTGGATCTCTGTTTTGGGGGAGCAAGGTGGGATCAGGGCCGGTCCGGGGGCTGTTGACGTCGGGCGGGGTCGTGTGGTGTTTGAATTTTAAGGCGCAGTGTCTGCAGTACAAGATCACGCCACTGGCATCTCGCTGAGGGATTTTACACACGGAGACGGTTTCATCCTCTTCCAGGCGCCCTGGCCGCTGGGGTGCGGGTGCTGCTGGGGGCGGCGTGTCCTGCATGGGGTTCTCTGTCACGCAAGCAGTTCATGGGGCATTTTACTCCCAGGGAGTCACTCTTTCGTGACCAAAAAGGAAGAAGCAGCACTCTGCATGGATCTCCTGTTCCCACAGTGACGTCAGGTGGGAGGGAGCAGGGGCTTCGGCCTCCTCCGGCCCAGGCGTCGCTTCCACACGTGCCGCGCGGTCGGGGGAGAGGAGGCCGAGGAGCAGGCCTGCGGGGAGCCGGGGGGTCTTCAGCTCGCTCATCCCGGTCGCTCTTCTCAGTTCTTCAGCCTTTGCTCAGATTGGGAGGGGGGCAGATTCTGGTCATGAGAAGCGAGGCGGAGACCCGCCCGAGCCCCTAGCACGGGGACGCAGGGGCGTGCGCGGGCCGGGGAGGCCAGCTTGGGTGCGGCTGGGGCATCTGTGGACGGAGCCTGGCGGGAGGCCCCGGGGAGCGGACAGTGAGGCTGGGGCCGCCTCTCTGGAGGGGTCTCTCCAGGCGAGTTTGCAGACTGTGCTCTGGTCACTGCGGGCGCTCCGGGCCCCACCGAAGTCTCCGGAGAGGCCCTCTAGTGGGGGCAGGTGGCACCGCTGCCCTCCCTGCCACCCATACCGCCTGGTCCCTCCGGACGCCAAGCTCAGGCTGGGCCCTGCCAGGGCAGGAGGCGGCCAAGTGGGTCCCAACACCGCTGTCCCGGGCCAGGTCTGGATGCTGGCTGAGGTGCTGGGACCCGCCCTCTGTGGGGAGCAGGTGCTGGCAGTGGCTCTGGCCCGCCTGGAGCGGCTAGGGGTGGGCCGGAGGTGGCTCATCTCAGCTCCCTCTCGGGGGTTGCAGGGGAGCAGAGCTTGCAAGTGTGGGCGCTGTCCCCAGGCCTCTGCTCCAGGCAGGGGTGCGGGTGGGGTGTCCCCTGGCCCGCGCCTGCCGTCTGGGGTGTCCTGCTGTACTCTCCGCTCACCCCGGGGTCTTGATAATTCCCTTCCTTTTTTTTTTTTTTTTTTTGGTAATTGCAGAATCATAAAATATTTTAATTTCAAGGTTAGCAATTTTCTCTTGCATACTTAATTTATAATTAGCTGGTTTATAAACCTGTTCTGCGAATATAATTTTACTGTTGCCAAATGTTCTTCATGAATAATTAAGGGCAAATCCCTATTTATCAAATTATTAATATACCTAATAGCCTTGTTTTCATAAACAATGCATTGGGGTTGGATTTAAAGAAAACCTTCTCCGAGGGGGCTGGTGTCCCGTTCCCACGGGTCAGGCCGGAGGAGCGCACGTACAGAGGGACACTTGTGTGCGCGGCTGCCCTGCCCCCCCACCCCCCAGCCCAGCCCAGGTATCAGTAGCTGGACAAACACAATGGCCATTCAGGGGGACTGGCCTCCCGCCTCGGGAACAATGCTGTCATTTGTTCCAGCGAGTCACCAGGAGCATTTTTGGAGGAAATGTAACAGATGAAACCGTCCTTTCAGCCTTGGGGATCTCTCCCGGGTAGCTCTGCCCACGTTGGCATCCAGACTCGGCCGCAAGCTGCCGCATGTGCGAGCTTGGGTCTCGGGCCATGAAGCCCCCACCGTGCGCCCCCATGGGTGCCCCGACCCTGAGCTCCGGCCTGACCCGTGCGCTTGGCTCCAGAGCTGAGGGAACTGTGGGAGGGGCTCAGATTGGAAGGAAGGCGCAGTTGGGGGGGGGGCTGTGTGACTCCCGGGGCTCCTCCCTCAGGCACCCCCAATTTCACTGAGAAGAACTTCCTCCTTGGGAGTGGGAGGCCCCAGCCACAGCTAGGGAGCTGGTAGCTGAGAGGGGGAAGCCACGTCGCTCTTTCGGGCCAATTGCAGCCCAGCTCGCGGGCAGGTCGGCCCGGCGGCCAGGCGGTGGGCTCCGCTCCCCTGCCCGGCGTTCCCACGAGGGCGCCGGCGACCAGCGGCCCGTGTGGGGGCCCCTCGGCGACCCGGCCCTCCCTGGCCGGGCCAGGGCGCCTTCTTCTCGGGGCTGGCGTGTGGGCCACTCGCCGCGCGTGATTCATTCCAGAGCAGTTTTAGTCCTCATAAAATATTCATTTTGGTTGTGCAGGGCCCTGTAATTGCCATCTCTCACCCTGAATTATTTATACCTTGCACAGACTGACAAAGCTTTGCCATGCGGCCCTAGATGAATCAGAAACATGGGTCTCTGCTGCCAGCAGCATTATAGTCCCACAAAATATGGTGCCGACGTCATTCGGGCTGCCTCATCTCTAAATCCAGCTTTTCTTGATTTGACATTTTCTTTGCTCTCCCATTGTCTTAGGCAGGCAGAAAGGGGGCCTCTTAACTCGGAGCAGCAACCTTTCTTGCTTGCATTATAGCCGCTGTGCTTGAGAGAACTAATGCATCTTTATAGCCTTACTTTTTTATGCTCGATAACAAGACAGAGCTGGGCTCACTTTAGAGCCATATATTATACATTAGTGATAAAATGATGCAAATAGCCCTGAATACTCTTCAAACAGATAGTGGAGATCGGCTGGGATCTAGCTGCTTGTCACAAAAACAGAAAATAGGAGGTGACACGAGGGGCGGGCCGGGCTGTCCGCTCCCCGCGGTGGGCGGCGCAGCCAGGGCTGAGCATCCCGGAGGGGCCGTGACCGCCGCGCCCCGTGGGTGGAGAGAGCTCGGTGGCCGGTGCCTCCTGAACGCCCCCCCAGAGCTGCCGCCCCCTGATGCCTCTGCCTGGCGGCAGGCGGGGTGGCCCAGCTCTCGGCGCGCAGCATGGCGGGGCGGGCGCACGTGCGGTTGGCGCGGGAGGGTGCTGGGGGGACGCGGCGTTGGCTGCCTGGCCGGGGATGGAAGGGGCTCAGCCTGCGCCACTCGGGAGCCAGTCCCGGGCCAGGGCCTCGCGGAAGGCTCGCATTGGCCGCCCCGCGGCGTGGGCACCGGCCCGGCCGCCCTCTCAGCGCCGTGTGCGGCCTGAGCCACGCGAGGGGTGATTCATGGCCCCTGGCTCATCCGCAGAGAGAGGTGACGGGCAGTGGGCGCCGCTGCTGGTAATGGACGGCCTGGACACGCGCTCCTCTTGTATTTGTTGACACGGAGGAGTAATGAAGTTAAAGCTTCGCACACATGTGGCCCTCATTACGCTGCATTACCTGCATTAAAACTAATAATTGCCACTCAGAGCTGTGCTCCCATTAATCATTTATAATGTTTTAATAAGTTTTTAATCAGGACCTAAAAGGCTAGCGAGGCCGGCGCAGGCAGGTTCGGCACTGGTGTCCTGCTGCATGCACGGGCTTGATTTAAAATGGGATATTTTTTATTAATAATTCAGCCCACAAAGATGATAGTTCTTAATTAAGCAAGCTGGTGTGGGTGGAGACCGCGCACGCGAGTCGGGAAAGACGAACCAGATCTTCCCGGCTTGGCCACGGGGGCGGTGGCTGCGCAGAACGGCCGCCTGCAGGAGCCGGCGGCGGGGACAGCCTGGCGGGGAGCTCAGCCCCGGCCTCAGGCCCCCAGAGCGCTCGCGGCGGCGGGAGAGGCTGGGAACCCCGAGTTCGGATCAGCACCGGCACTTAATCTCCCTGCGCGAGTCTCTGTGAAAGCCTCCCCGCGAGCTGGCAACAAGTCAGGGTGCATCTGACGTGAGCCAAGTGATGCTGGCATTTTTCTTAAATAAGGAGCTTCGTGATCAGAGCTGGCAAATAGAGCAGTGTCCAGAGGGAGTGAGGAAGCTGTTTTAATGAGCCCGCAGCGAAAGACAAAATACAGACTGATTGACAGGGCGAATGATCTGCCGGAGAGGCAGTGTCGATGCCGGTCGCCGTTAGAAATAGAGAAATGGGGGGTGGGGGAGGCAGGCACTTGAAACAGGAGCCCCGGTGTAAATAGAGCGCACTTCACACTGCTTTTGTGTTGTGCGGTTGACTTCTTTTAAGCAGATAACCTTATCAAAACTATCATGAAATATCAGGAACAGCTACAGAAAATACCAGGATCCTGACAGCGTGCCGGCCGGGGGCGGCGGGCAGGATCTCGGGGCTGCCTGGGCTCTCGGAGTGTCTGCGGCCTCGCTTATCTGAGCGCCTTGAGCCCCCAGAAACCCGCGCCCCGCGCCTGGATCTCTCCAGGAGGAGGCCAGGCAGGGGCCGTCATGGCCGCAGACGCCGGACTGGCCGGCAAAGCTATTAAACCCCATCAGATCTCTCTGGCATCATTTTAATGAGAATCATCGCCAAAGTACAAGATCATGGTATCTGTAAGTGCCTCTTGACAGCCGCCGCTGAAACTGTGATGAAAAGAAAAACCATTACAGCAGAAATTTAGTGATAAGGCTCTTCGGAGGGAGGGCGAGGCCTAGGGTGTCTCTAGACCGTGAAGGGTTAATTTTCTAAACCTAATAATGTTCGATAGTGAGGTATTTGTCAGGAGATAAAGAAGTGATAGAATCTGGGAAGTGGGTCCCTTGGCGATTGTAGTACAAATATTGTTAATGCGGTGTGGTTGCTCCGGCGAGGGGCGGGAGGCGGTGCCGGCCCACTGGAGACTGCTCCGTGCGCGCGGCGGGAACCCCAGACAAAGGCCAGGCGTCGCGCAGCCGAGAGTCAAGCCGGGGTGTTCCGAGACGCCGCGTCTGCCCGCGCGGGATGGCGTGCCTGCGGGCACCCCCCGAGACCGGCCCGCGAGGGGGCGCCCCCGGGGACACCGGCACGGCTGTGAAATCCGGCACGTCACCCGGGCCCCCTCCCGGTGACGTCACCCCGGCGCTGCGCGTAGATGACACCCATAACCTGAAATGTACAAGAATTTAATAAGTCTGGTGTTAAAGCAATTTGTCATGGCATATTTGAAGAATAAATCAGACTAATGGAGCAGATTTTTCCTCCCGCATGGCATTAAGCAGCGGAGCCCAGTAATAGCTAATGGCAGGAGTGGGAGAAGAGAGAGGCCTGACATTAAGACCCTGGCGTTTTGGAAATCCGATAGGTATTGACCTGTGTGCTATCTCAGTGCACACATCTGATGTCAGCAGAATGTAGCCTTGTATAGGGCCGCTCATTACAGGGCTTCTGAAGGAAGCACATTGTCTCCGAGCGCGGAGCCCGATCGGCTAGGGTTGCCGGTAATCAATACTCGGCGCTGATGGCCACGCAGCTGCGCCGCCCTGCCAGGGACTCCCAGTAATTAGCAGGGCCTTGCAGGGAGCGCTCCGCGGCCACTGCCTCGCCCGCCAGGGAGAGTCTCTTACAGGCTCTGTCTTTTCATGTGACTCTCAGCCGCGGGCCTCCGTGGGCAGCGGTGGCCTCGGGCACTGGCTCGCGGCCCCCTTGGGCAGGACCTGGGCCGGGCGGCGAATTGCAGTGGGCCTGACGTCACGCGGCGGTGCCCGTTCCCAGCCGTGGTTTGGTGGCTTTAGGCACAGTCACGAGCCGCCCGGCTCCCCAGGGCCCCTGCTTCCCCGCCCCCGCCCTGCAGCCGCCTGGGCGGGCCCCCTGCTCCCCGGCAGACAGGGGCCCGCCCCAGGGCTCCTGGTTTCGCCCTCTGGGTTCAGCAACTGAAAACGGGGAGGTCCAGCCCCGGAACCCCGGAGCGGGCCGGCCGGGACTCCCAGTGCCAGCGCTCGGGCTGGGGCCCCGGAGGAGGCCCAGCCCCTGTCCTGCCGGTGGCTGCTCATCAAGAGCTGCCTGAAGCTCCCCGCCCCCGGGGAGACACCCACGATTGCCATCCTGGACGCAGAGTCCCCTTGATGCCTGTCATCGCCGAAGGCCGGGCCGCCAGGCCAGCCGCCCAGCCCGGGCCCTCCCCGGGAGAGCCGCCCTCGCCCGGCCAGCCGCCAGCCCCCGCAGCCAATCAGCTCGCGGGCCTCGCAGCCAATCCCCGACTCTGGCCCTGGCAGACCCGGCCCTGGCACCGCCTGAAAGTTGACAATTAAAAATGAAACCGAACCCAGCCCCACCCGGCGGCGGGGGCTCCGGGGCGCCTGGGGTCACCCCAAACAAGTGAGCACGAGCGACCAGGCCGCCGGACCCGCTCCCCACCGCCGGGCGCGCCCAGCCCGCGCCTTCCTAAGGAGACAATCTATTTCTCCTCTGACCAGAGGGAAAGAAATCATTACTACATGATTAGTGGCCCGGGTCGGGTGAGGAACAGCAGTCCCGGGGAAGGCGGCAGGACGGGTCGTATTAATTACCTCGCGCGTGTGGCGAGATCATTTTATCAGCGATGTGGCCACTGGTAAGTTGCAGCTTTTGACAAAAGTGGGTGCGTCCTGAGCTGCTAGGCCGTGCGGAGAGAGCCGTGTCAGACGAGATGCATCCCGTCAGCTTTTCTCTGACAAACCAAATTCATTCCTTATGTAATTGATAACGGCCTTGGCCAATTATTTCACACATTACAATACACAGAGGCCCCCTTTACAGGTTTTGCAGGGCTGTAATTAGCTATGCTAATATCCCCTTTATTGGCCCTAATATTGCTCAACACCTTTCGCCATCCTGGAACCCACGGAGCCCCGTGGCCTGTCAGGGCCGCTGATTATTGAGAAGGATAGCTTTAATCAAACATAATTGCAGTTAATTTTTCTCTCCTGCTCTCTGTTGCCAGCGCCTAATGCCACGGACTCCTTGATATTCCATTAAATTACAATTAAACAGCCTCCTTTGTCTCTGATTGTCCTGAACAGCACCACAAAGTTCTGTAGCCGCTTAAAGGAGCCTGTTTGGTCCTAATTGCCTGCTAGCTCACAAAGGGCCAATTTACACAATACCCATGTAGAATTTAAACAGTTCATAATGTAATGGATATTACACAGGAGCCTAACACTACAATTAAAATGATTTTCATCAGATAGAGAAGCTCTGGTTAATCAGCTTCATAAAAGTAAATATAAATGAACTAATTCATAGCTTAAACACACAGAAATGGAGCAGACTTGGAAAGTAGTTGCTGCGGGGGGGGGGGTGCCCCTACCGGGTGACCCCTAGCCCGGCTCCCGTAGGAGGCGCCCCCACTATTTGTTTTAGTCCAGTTGAAAGTGCCCTCGCTGGACTGGTGGCTCTCCGGGTGGCCCTGGGGATGTTCCCGGGGGTGGGGCGTCCACGCCCCCAGGCCAGACTTTTCTTTTTCTCGGGGGTGCGGCCAGTCCCCCTCTGCCCAGGGCCATAGCATCTGTTCTTGCGGAGGGAGGGGGCCAGGCTTCCCGGGTCGCACGCCGGAGGGGTGGCCGGCCTGGGCTCTCCGGCCTCTCCACAGGACGCCCTGCTTTCCGCCCCAGGCTGCTGGAATCGGATCCCCAGAGGAGCGGCCCCCCCACCCCCAACCCCGGGCCTGCGTGGCATCCTGGCTAATCCCCGCCGCCGCTCGGAAGGAGGCAGCCGGTCTCAGCAGCCCGGGATCGCTCCTCTCCCCTTCTGAGCACGCGAACTTCCTGGGCTTCTGCGCGCTGTTTCCGAGCGGAGCCTTCCCGGGGCGTTTGCAGAGTGGGGTGCCGCTTTGCCTGGAGCGGTCGCCCTCGCCGGCTGCCCGGGAGAAACAAGTAAATAAAGCCCATATTTCAAGCTTGATTTCCTCCGGCACCTACTGTGAAATATGATGACTCTTCAGGGAAATAAAGGCAGGGCCGGGGGATTAGCGCGCACGGCGGCCACCCCGGAGCCGGCCGCGGCGCGGGGCGGCCGCTCGCAATTAGGCGCCGCGTGCTAATGACAGGTGAGGCGAGACGTCTCGCCTCTTTGCCATCGAGCGGCAAATCCATGTTTAGCGGCAATAAAGAGTTTATTGGTGTTAAAGCCAAAGATTTTCTGACGTGGGAGAGATTTTCCCTTCATAACAAGAGTGTTCAGTCCTCCGCCGCGGCTCCGGAGGTGAGAGATGCAGAGCGGATGTCAGCTATTTCCTCGGAAAAAGCCAATTAAAGGGTAATTGAGGAAAGGATGAGAATGCGCGTTGGACCCCTGTGGGCGCCCACGCCCGCGCCCCTCCTGCGGCGCCACCCACGTCTCCCAGCTCGGGCGCGTGGGTGCGCACGCTCGCCCACACGTGACCTTGGTGCGGACTTCGCCCAGCCGCCCGCCCAGGCGGGGTCAGCGGCCAGGGAAGGGGCCCCGGGCTCTCCCTGTCCGGGCTCCTGCGGCCCCGCGGACGCACCCACAGGCGGACGGGCAAGGACCTGGGGGGCCGCCTGCGATGCCAGAGCACCCCAGCTGCAGAGACCCCTGGTCACAGCAGACACTCGCCAGATGAGTGCGTGCCGCACGTGTCTGTGTCCACACCTGTACATGCACACGCAAATGTGTGCCCATGCAGCATGTAGGTGTGTGCAGTGCCCCTGCGTACCCCTGTGTGCACACGTACATGTGCATGTGTGCACACACACATACCCGTGTCATGTAGGCAGGCAGGATGTGTGGGGTGTATGCCCCTGCTGTGTGCTGTAGCTGTGTGCCCATGTGCCCGTGTAGCTGTGCATGCACACATGTGACTTCACGTGCAGACACACACACACACCTGTGCAGCACACGTGTGTGCACACACATGCACACACATGTGCACATGTATCTCTGTATGTGTAAAGATGTATACCTGTGTATGTGTGCACAAGTACATTATGCACGTGTGCACTGTATCTGCACACACATGTGCTGTGTGTCCACATGCGTGTGCACGCCTCTGCATGAACAGTGCATCCAGGACACACATGTACTTTCTGGTATGTGGCATGTGCGGGTGGCAAGCCTGCACATGTAGGTGTGTGCACACAGGTGTTGCCATGTGCACACGGCGTGTGCTCCTGCGTGTGCGCAGGTGCAGGTGTGTGCGGGCATGCTTCCCTGTGTGCTGCATGCGGACATGGACTGTGTACACGCACGCGTGCCCACCCCAGCCTGAGCCCAGTGGGCAGCAGGAGGCTCCTGGCGGCTCGCCCCCACGCCCACGGCACGCTCGCCCAGGCTGTCTTCAACACACACCGTGCTCGGGGAGGGAAGGGAAGGGGGACCGGCTAGAAAGACATGGAGGAATTTAAGGCCAGCCGCTCCGGAGGGGCTCCCGCGCTCGACGGCGCCCCGGGCCGGCGCCCGCAGATTAGCCGGGCGGTAATGTGCGGCATAATTGCGCGTGTGGCTGTCCCCGAAGTGGAGCCTAATTGCCTGACAGGACGATAACTTTGTGCCGCCCTCACCTTGTTAGGCCCTTTTTGATGCAGTTCAAGTGCAGCGTGGCCGCAGGTGCGCCTAATTTACCCCGCTGCAGAGCGCGTGGGGCTTAATTGCACAGTGGTTGTTAGGAAAAATTGGTGGGTGGAATATCAAGTGACTCACTGTATGCCGATGGCAGATGGTGTGAAGAGGCGCTGCGGGCTGAGTGGATAGGTGAGGTGAGTTAATAAAAGATGTAAATTCTGGCCTAAAATAGTGAGGCGCGCGGCATGTAAGAAAATTTAATTAAGTGGCTGCTATTTCCCCATCCATCGGGTTTTCTCCGCCCTGGCTAAGGTCGCCCCGGGCGTGCTGGACGCAGCCAGAGAAGTGGCCCTTTTTACTATCTGTCCTTGTCACTGTCAGCGAGGACTGGAGCCCAAGTCTGGATTCCAGGAAATTATGTGGAACTTCTTGAAAAACGACGGAGGACATCGAGCAGGACGAGCGGCTGTGGAAAGACAGCCGAGCAGGTTTTTGGAAAGAGGGCCTCGCTGGACGGGATGCCTGGGCGCCGGGGAGGACAGAGACCCCTGTCCGGCTCACGGGGCAGGGCCGTGTCCAGACGAGAGAGGCTGGGTGGGGCAGTACCCCATTTTTTCTTGGGTGCTGTCTGGTGTCCACTGCCCGGGAGCCGCAGGACAGCACAGCGCTGGCCCTGGTACAGCTTCGCACATGCCTCAGCGCAAGGGCCGCGGGTGGGGACAGAGCCTGGGCCTCTGGCCTCCCCTGCAGCCCTCGGGCCCCACTCTCCGCCTCTGCCCAAGCAGGCCCCGGCCCTGTCAGCATCTTCCACTGCTCCGTTGAAAACAAGACTCGTGCCGACCTTTCGCAGAGGCCCTCAGACAGCCGCCACGGCCCCTGCTCAGAGCTGTGCGCACGGCGACTTCGGGCCCTGTCCTGTCGCGAGTGTGCTCCACTGGGCAGCGGCGGCCTGGGGGCTGGGGCAGGGCCGTGTGCGTCTGGGGAGGGGACGTGTTGTGCTCGGCGCTTGCCTCTCCTGAAGCCACTTGCGCACCAGGTGTTCAGATGGAACTGGGCGTCCGTGTCTTTACTCACTGAGGCTGGCGGCCCATCGGGGCTCCCCAGCGGTAGTGGACAGAGGTGCAGGCAGGGCACGGCGTCAGGTCGGCTGTTATGGCAAAGCCGGGCCTAGAACGTCAAGACCCGTGGTTGCCTCCTGCGTGGAGATGCCTAGGCCACCCTCTCTGCCACGCCCCCGAGGGGACCTCCAGCCTTGCCCTCAGGGCCACCGGCGGGGGCCTCCCTCGACCCCTCACCTTCCCCACCCTCCTGGCCCTCCCCACCCAGCTCGTCTTTCACAACGTTTGCCTGTCTGATAACCCTAACAAATATCCATTTTTTGTATTTTTATAGATTCTTTCTAAAGTTTTTCCTCAAGTGCAATCAGAACTGTTTGAAGAATGCAGGAAACCCTCGGGATATGCGGAGATTCCAGGTACTCGTCTGAGACACCCCGGTGGCGACCGTGAGGCAGGCGGCTTCTGGGGGGCCCGGGGGTGCAGGACTGGCCTTTAGTCCTCGGGCTGGGAGCAAACCGGAGTGGGCGCTCTGGAGAAAATACTGGCAGCAAAGGGGCTGGGTCCTGAGCACGCCAGGGCAGGGGGGCCAGGGCCTGACTTCCTGGAGTGTGGGTTCAGCGGGGCTTCCCCCACCTTCAGGCCTGGTAAGCCTCACGGGTGTCGCACAGGGTGTTTAGGTTTTTTGCAGACATGGTCCCTGTACTGCTGGCCTCTGGCCAGCCTGTGTCCATCTCGGCTGCTGCTGTGCTCGCTGACCAGAATTCCGAGACCCTGTGAGGGTCCGTGGGTTGGTTTTAGGGACTATGGACTGACTGGGTCCTCAGGGGGTGTCACCGGGGGCACGTTTAGGGGGGCGGGACCTCCAGCCCCTCCTTCACATAGGGCTGCCCCTGCCTGCTCCAGGCCGCACACCCCAGGAACTTTCCCCGGCTCAGCTGCCTGCCCCGAGGTGGACGGTCCTCTGCCCTCCTCTGCCCTGGCTGGGCGAGTCCCCTCGCCCCCGGCTCTCGTTCTCCCCACAGAGAGCTGGTGGGCTCGGGCATCAGTCACACCTTCTGGGGAGAGCTCAGGAGGCTGCCCCAGGGGCGGCACCTGCACACACGCCGCGTTGTTTTGCTGATTTTAACTGTGACAACAGCCACAACAGTGACTGGTCCCCATGACCAGAAAGGCGTTGGCAGAAACGGCTGCTCGACCACAGGGGTTTGCCAGACGACCCTTAGCTGGACCGAGGTGGCTCGGCGCCCGCTGCAGGCCAGGTGCGGGTGGCTCTTGCCGGCCGTGGGGCCTGCTTCTCCGCACCGCTGGCACTCCCAGGCGACGCCTGCCCACAGCCTGGAGGCCACACGTGTCTCAGCAGAGCGCCCAGCGCCCGCCACGTCGCTGCTCAAGGACGTCCTGCAGCCTCTTTTGCTAATCTCCCGCCTCTTGAAGGTTTAACGATGCAGGAGCACGTGGGCCCTGCCAGCTGGCTCTGTAGAGGTGCTGCCATGGGTCCCGGCCGCGGCCTGTCCGCCTGCTCTGGGCTGAGCCCAGCGCCTGACCTGCAGAGGGGCAGCAGGGGGGACAAGCCCTCCCTGCACGTCATCTTCTCCTAGCGCGTGACGTCCAGGAAGGGGCAGGCCCAGTGGACCTCCTGTCCGTAGGTGTCCGTGCCTGCGCCCAGAGATGGGGTCCGGCAGCCCGGGCGGGGGCGGCAGGCAGATGGCCAGTGGACGCCTGGGACAGGAGCAGGTGGGGTCAGGGCCCTCCCCAGCCTGTGTAGGCGGCTGCCCGCGGGCCAGGCCAGAAGAGAAGCCGGCCAGCCGGCGGAGCTGGGCCCGGGAGGCGGGCGGCGGCGGCGCCATGGGGCCTCGAGGCTCGGGGCCTGGGGCTGCGGGACCCGCAGAGGGCGCAGGGAGTCACCGAGCAGGTGTCCCCGGGAGGGCATGGTGGGGTGTGCTGGCTGCTCGCCTGCCTCTGTGTCTTGTGCAGCCTGAGATTTTTAATAAAAACTCAGTTACAGATACACGCATCACATACAACATGTAACTGGGAGGTTTTCTTGCCCCAAGATCCGATGAGTTTGTCATCTTTGGTCGTCCTTTCGTCCCTAGCGGATTTTGAGAGCCGTTTTGGGTTTATAGAAAAGTCCCATCAAAAGTCCTGGGCCCCCCCATTGCCGCCCCCCGTCCTCACAGTCCCCCCTTACGGGCATCTCACACCTGGGCCTTCGCCACATCTGATGAACCGATGTTGACACGCGGTGACTCGTGGGGTCTGCCGGGTCCTCTCCAGGGCCCGGACACGCACCCGCCCAGCCCTGCTGTGCCCGTCCCTGCTGGGCCCCCGCGGCCCTGGCTCATGGTCTCCGGGCCGGGCCCACCACCCACTGCTGCAAGGCCCGGGCTGACCCTACATCTGCT
Source organism: Talpa occidentalis (assembly GCF_014898055.3). Lineage (NCBI taxonomy): Eukaryota > Metazoa > Chordata > Mammalia > Eulipotyphla > Talpidae > Talpa > Talpa occidentalis. The sequence goes on from NW_023605194.1 coordinate 986,445, forward strand.
GCCCCAGCCTTCTGGAGATGACGGCCTGATGGGTCGCGCTGTCCACGGCCCGCGCCCGGCAGGAATGTCCCTCTGTGGAGCCCTCGTGGCACCACGCCTGGGCTCGCTGGGGCGGCCTCGGTGGCCAGGTCAGCCCCGCGCGGCAGCGTTGCTCTCCTGCGAGCCGCGGCTGGGAGCTTGGGGGTCTGGCCCTCTCTTCCCCGCCGCCCCCTGACCGCAGCACGGGCAGCCTTTGGCTCCAGCGGAAGGGGGTCCCCTCGGCAGGCCGCCTTAGCTGAGAGCTTGGGAGAGGCCCTTCCCAGGCTGGCCACATGTCCTCTCGCCTTCAGCTTGGTCTTTAGATGCAAAAAAGTTCAGTGCAAGCCCTGAGTGGTAATTGTAGGGTTGCCCCAGACCCTGGGGTGCCAGAATGTGGGGGTGCCCCCGACTCGGGAAGCCCTCCTCCGGCCATCCCGACCCCGCGCCACTGTCGGGGGCAGTTGCAAGCGAACTCATTTTAATTAGATAAACTATCAAATCAATAGATGAACAGATCAATCAAAGCAGCAGCTTTAAAATGAGTGGCTGGAGGGGTGTTTCTGCAGCTAATGGCTGGGAGGACTCTCTGAATTGAATTCACTTGTTAGCATAATAGGAGATTAAACTGTAATTAGGGGAGCGGTTCTGAAGAGCCGCAATCTCCAGTCAAAACAACAAACCAGAGACCCGCCCACCCCGTCCCCTCGGAGCCGCTGCCTGCTGGGGGCACCGAGCCGGTGGGCCCCCCCCCTCCCCCCGCCCTCGCGGCCGCGTCTCAAACCCCCTTCCTCTCCGCAGGTGGTTGTGTCGACCACAGTCAACGTGGACGGCCACGTGCTGGCCGTGTCCGACAACATGTTCGTCCACAACAATTCCAAACACGGGCGGCGGGCCCGCCGCCTCGACCCGTCAGAAGGTACGGCCCCTTCTTATCTGGAGAATGGTACGCCCCGCCGCCTGTCTGTCCGTTTGCGATGCTTCTTTCCGTTGCGCCATCCTCCGTGTCCATGCACGCCCGTCCTCCCCGGGGTCAGGCCTCCCGCCCGCGGGCCGGGCCCTCCTGCGAGTGGACGGGACACAGGCCTCTTGGCCCCCTCGGCTGCCCCGGGAGCCCGGCCCCCCCCAGCCCCCCATCCGGGTCACGTCGCTGCTTTGCTTTCTGTTGCCGGGAGCGACTCTTGCCGTTTTACTTCATTTGCTTCTCCTTGGGCTGGTCGTGAGCCCACCCGGAAGCGCACCCCAGATACCTAGTCGGTGGGGGTGCCTCCCGGCCCAGTCAGCTCCCAGTGGACTTCGGGACCCTCCCCCGATGGAATGTGTGCACGCGTGTGCGTGCGTGAGGGGCCGGTGGGGGCTGTGTGAGCACAGCAGTGTAACACGTTTCTCCCGAACGCTCCAAGCCGCCGGTTTCTCACTCTGCCGGCTACAGGCGAGGGCTGTGGCCGCGCGGGCAGGAGCCAGCGCCCTGGACGCAGCATGGAGCCCCGGAGCTCGGGCCGGCCCGCTCTGCGCACAGGTGCTGGGCCTCCGCGGCCTCCCCAGCGTGTGCCCGTGTCCTCGCCCACACCCGAGAACACGAAGTGGGCCGAGAGGGCCGCGCCAGGTGGTTTTCCCTCCAAAGCGAGTGGCGACACGACGCCGGGGCCCCCAGAGCAGGGACACACGCACGGAAATCGCCTCGAGAGGCAGCCTCCAGGCTGAGATGGGGCCGGGAGCCGGCGGGAGGCAGAGGCGGGCACGCGGGCAGGGGGCGGGCATATGCAGATGATCGTAATGAAATACGATTCAGACATGAACACGGGAAGACAATTTATGAATCTGCTGTGGACCACAAAAATAAACTAATTTGTTTTTCTACATTAATGACTAAGGTATAAGAGAACAAAAATATAATAATCAAAGGTCGCTCTGGGCACCCGAGCCATTAGAACTGTGGCGTGCTGTTTATCTCCTTCCTATGCACGGAGGAAGGTGTGTGTTTTGCTTAGCAACCAGCGCTAATGAGGCTCACAATTAGGAAGGTTGAATCCCCGTCCCCAGCTCCTGGGTCCCCGGGGAGCCGGCCTGCGACGTGACAGGCTCACGGCGGCCCTCAGCCCTCTGGTGTTAGGCCGTACTCTGGGTCCAAAATCAGCCTCCTCTAATGAGCTGTTATGATCTGAGCGCAGTACAAGTATTTATTTTTGTAAGTAGCATGAAAAAGCATTTGACTCTAAGCAGAAAATACAGCATTTAGAAAAATAAAGGCCACTGGCGGGTACCTCGCCGGTAAGCCCCAGCGCCTCAGAAGCTGTTTGCAAAGCGATCCCGCTCAAGAGCCTTTCAGGGCTGCTTCTCAGGGCTTATCCGCACTAACCGAGCTCTCGCTCCGCCCCGAGAGCGGCTCCCGTTTGCAAGCGCGAGTAGGTGAGCCAGGACCAGCCCGCTTCGGTGCTCGGGGGCCAGGCCCTGGTGCCGCAGGAGCGGCGAGCCCGGGGGCCGGCGGGTTCTCTCCAGGATGGCGCCGCCCCCGCGCGCCCAGCCCTCCCGAGAGGGCCAGCCTCCCGCCTGGCCAGCGCCTGTCCTGGGATGGGCGTCGGTTTTGCGTCAGTCCCACGTTCTTCAGGAAAAAGCACCCACGACGCGCGGCGGGCCGGGGGCAGCCGCTCCCGGCTCACACCTCATTATCCAATCATCTCACAGTCAGCGCAGCGTGGAGCTCACGCCGCCTTCCGGGGAGACGGCCCTGCTGCTGCCCTGCCCGGAGCCCCCGAGCAGCCCGGTTATTTACAGTTCGGAGCCGAGGCCCGGCCGCCGCCCTCCACCCTCGGCGCCGCGCGGCCACGCGGCCTCTCGTCTCGCCTCCTTGTCACTTGTCCCTCGTCAGCGGCTCCGGCCCTGCTTAAACCTTCCGTGAGCCGGGCCCAGCACCCGGCCTGCAGCACAGAAGCGATTTGCATGCCAAGTGCTGTAATGTGGTTAGGTTTATGCAATAAGGACAAGCGAATCCGGGCTGCGGGGCTTTAGCGAGTTAAGGGGAACAGATGGCCCTGGGAGAGGTAAAAGGTATAATCCCATCAGCTGGAGTATCAGCCAGCCATCTGGACATCCCAGCACAATTACAAGACATTTTAGCAGGCAGAACAAAGAAGTCTTCATGAGGCAAGATTAGGCCTGTTTGAGTGCCTCAATATTGTGAATGCAGGCGGAGGTGACAAATGCCGGGTATTACTCCAGAGAGCTTGCTGATTAGCGGGGACCGGCCGGGGACGCTGCTTACTAATAGAATACCGGGGATGGCAGAGACCCCCAGCCGGCCAGGCAAACCCAGCGTTGGGGTCCACGGCACGGGTTCAAGCGGCACCCCTTCCACCTCTTGAAGCCCTCGCCCGGCCGCCAGGCTCCCGGCCATGCGCCGGGGCCTCTCTGGGCCAGCGGGCCGGCAGAGGCCCGTCCGGTCACAAGCGGGTCGTTCGGGTGCGGTGGGGCCCGCAGGGAGGGCCGCCCCCGGCCGCGGAGCCCCAGCCCGGGGGGAGCCAGGCCACGCCGAGGGCGGGAGACCGGGGCCCGTCTGCAGGGCGGCTTCTCACAACTGCCTGGGGAGAGAAGCGGGGAGCAGGCAGGCGGGGGCCCCATCCGCACCGCGCTGCTGCTCCCCCTCTGCCACCTTCAGCTGCCGGCCGGCCCCTGTCATCTGCTCGAGTGCATTGTGCGTGTGTATCATTAGATCTCCAGCGCTGCCTGTGTAATTCATTTTGCTATGGTTCCCACTGAACACATGTCCCCGCTCTCCGTGTGCATTGAAATGTATGCAAATGCAGGCGGAGGGAGATGGCTATCGGGGCGCCGGCCGCGTCGCCTCTGCGAGGAGCCCTGCGGGTTCCGGGCCGCGTGGCTCTCTCTGGGCCACAGCTGCAGGGAGCAATCTCCTGTGCACGCAGTGGATCCTGCATTTTTTTCTTTTCTCACCTCCAAAGTAAATTTGTTTACTGTAATTTTTTTTTGTGAATTATTTGCCATAATTGGCTGTGCTGATGAAGGTCACCCCCTTGGAGGAGACTTGTCAGTCTTTAGAGAGCTGATCCTTTTCAAATGCTCTCCATGCAATTAAGAAAAGCAAATGTCACTCGGAAGCCTCAGAAATGAAAATTTGTATGAACTTATTAGCATGAAGTCAACAGCGCTAGTTAAGGGCAGGTTCCCCGCGCGCGCCGCGCCCGCGCTGCCGAGGGAGCTGCGTGTGGAATGAGCAAATATAACCCCCGCTAGTCCAACATTAAAGCAAACAAAGGGGGGTGGCTGTCGGCGGCACGCTAAACAACAATAGCTAATGGTGATTAACCAGGCGGGCTGCCCGGCCGCCCGACCCGTCAGGGAGCCCCGCGCCGGCCGCACGCTCCCTCTTGGGGTTCACGCAGCCCGCGCCCCCACCCGGGGTCCCTTCCCGCGGTGCGTGACACGGGACTCCGGGAGGTGAACAGCCTCCCGCCCCCGAGATGCCCACGGGAGGCTCCCGGGTGCCCAGCCGCGCAGGGGAGCCCAGGACCCCGGGGCCCGCTCACCGCGCCCCGACCCAGGCCATGGGGGGTCGTGAGCAGCAGCGGAGGGGGACCAGCGCCGAGTGCCCTGGGGGCAGGTCGGCCCTCCCCCAGGACTCCTTGTCACACCCCGCCCCCAGGGCGCTGGGAGAGGCAGGCGGCTCGGGTGGGGCGTCGTCCTCTCCCTCGATGGAGGACAGAAGCCTGGACCCCACTCCTGGGGTTGTCACATGCAGTCTCAGCCCCCAGCACTTCTCGGGGCCACACGGCACCGGCACCTGGGCTCTCTGCGTGCCCAGGGGACAGAGGTCGAGGGGACCCCAGCCTCCCGCAGACAGGACCCCACAGGGAGAGCGCCCGGAGCCCGTTAGCTGCAGGGGGCACCCGAGCCCCAAAGGCCTCGTGGTGGGGAGGCCCGGCCAGCCGGAGCCAGGGGCAGGCTGATCAAAGGGCAGAACAAAGCTGCCTCCACGAGGCCGCAGCCTCCACAGCCTCCTCGTGGGCTGCTGGGTCCTGCGCTGCCCACCCCCCGGCCACACCTGTGCCCTGCTGCCGACCCCTAGACCCCCAGCAGCGCCGCCATTGGAAGGACGCATGCAAATGTGCGCGCCTCGAGACGGGGGTCAGGCCCACGCGGGGCTCCCGTGGACAAGCAGTGTTAGGTGGAAAGGGGTCCCTTTGACAAGAGAGTTAATACAGCGCGTTTGATTCCTCCCCCCCGATGAAACGTGGGAGTAGCCCTGTGGAGGGGCAGAGGCAAGTGGAGTTCTGAACCAAAAGGCCGAGTTCGCAGCTCGGAAAGCCCCAGCTAGCTGCCCTGGTCTCCCTCAGCCCAGCCGGCTCTCAGTGACCGGCAGGCGGATGACCTGCGCCCTGGCAGATGACCTGGCCTGGGCCCTGACCGCGGCTGCCACGGGGCCCCGCACGGCGCCCGCGACCCGGCCTCTGTGTTAGCTGGTGCTTGGGGCGAGCTGTAACCCGCCCACGGGCCGGCCCTGTGGCCCTCGCGGCGGAGCGGGGCGGCCGGCCCTGAGGTCTGCCTCTCCCTGTGCACAGCCACTCCGTGCATCAAGGCCATCAGCCCCAGCGAAGGCTGGACCACGGGGGGCGCCACCGTCATCATCATCGGCGACAACTTCTTCGACGGGCTGCAGGTCGTGTTCGGGACCATGCTGGTGTGGAGCGAGGTAAGCCTGCCCGAGGGGGCACTGGGGCCCGCCCCCAGGGCACCGGGAGAACGGCGGAGCCCCCGCACAGCACACCCCCTCCCAGGGACGGCCCTGGGGCTCCTCGGTGGGCGGGTCCAGGCCCCCCACCCCGGGTGCGGCCCCCGGCGGCCCCAGTGCACCGGGCCGCGAGCGCTGGAATTACTGGGAGCAGGTCAAGGAGACATATGGAGGCGATTTCCATCTGGATGATGCCCCGCGGCCTTTCCTGCGCGCCCAGACCTGGGGTCACTTGCAGATATTTTTCTTAAAGACAGTGCAGAGCTCAAGTCTCTGGGTGACAGCCAGGAGGGGCGTTCCGAGCCCAGGGCCCAATTTGTGCTCATTTTGGTAATTCTGTCCGACCGGAGCCGCCCCGGGCCGCTGAGCCTGCCCCTGTTGCTTTCCACAGCTGATCACGCCCCACGCCATCCGCGTGCAGACCCCGCCGCGGCACATCCCCGGGGTCGTCGAGGTCACCCTGTCCTACAAGTCCAAGCAGTTCTGTAAAGGTGCTCCTGGGCGCTTCGTCTACACCGGTGAGTGCTTGCTTCCGACTTTCTCCTCCCGGGAGAGCGGCTGTGGCCCGAGGGGGCGCCGGCCCGAGGGGGCGGGAGGACGGGCCCTGGCGGATGACAGTTTCTGCATCCTTGTCCAAGTTGGCCTGACGCTGTGGACAAGTGGGTCCCGCTGGCTGAGACGTGCTGCCCCCCCCCCCCCCCGCACCTGCAGAAGGCACGGGCGGGGTGTCCTGGCAGCAGCTCCCCAGATTCCGGGCACCGCATGGGCCTGTCTTGGGGCCAGGAGCCCCGGGGCAGCGACTACCTTGCCAGTCTGCCCTGTCGGTCACCGTGGTCTCCCCGCGCAGGCTGAGAGAGGTCAAGGCTGTCCTGGGGTCACGTCTCCAGCAAGGGGGGGCTCCGACGGTAGCTGGTCCCCTCCTCCCGGTCTCGTCTCACACCCACCTGCTTCTAAGGGTCAGTTGCCAGCGAGGCCGCCTGGGCCACGCCTGGGTGGGGACACGGTGTGCTCCCACCAGCACACACATCACCACGTGGGACTTGCCTGGGGCTGCCGATGAGAACCCCAGAAATAAACTCAACTTAGTGCCCGTTGCGCTTGGGCCTCTATCCTGGCCGTCTGCAGAAAAGCAGGTGTTTGAGAAGCACAAGTGCTTGTTCTGGAAAGGCCGGCATGGGTCCCCGGCACTGGCCTGGCCTCCAAGGGGGCACAGCTGCCCCTCTGTCCGGCAGGTGGGCGCCCGGTCCCTTCCACGGTGGGGTGGAAGCAGCAATGCCACATGCCCTGGGGGAAGGGCTGAGCGGAGCACGGTCTCTTGGCCATTGTCACCCAGGGCCATGCCTGACTCGGAGCTGCTGCCCGTGGCTGCCAGTGATGCTGAGGTCCCGGATGCTGGGTGCCCAGCGCCTCCCCCTCAACATCCCGTGGAGAGAGGCAGCGGCCCCACTGGGTGTAGCACGGTGCAGTGTTCGAGGCCCCAGAATTAAAAAGGAGACACGTCAAAACGGGTGTGCAGCTTGGGGTGTCCTGTAGCTCCTGGGTGAGGGCGGTGTTGGCAGAAGATGCACCGCTGGGGTGTCGTGGGAACTTGCTGGGCCCTCACAGCCCTCAGCTGGGGTCCGCCTCCGTGTGTGACCGCACTGCCCGCACACCCTCGGCCTCTCCTCAGCCAGCTGCGTCGGGCAGGCCTGAGTCCAGGTTCCTGGAGGTAAACTTCAAGGTGGGGCGCCAGGACTTGTCTGCTCTGCCCCGTGGTGGCTGGGGCATTGCCTTGTGCCTCCACTGCACCCCACTTTCTCCTGGGTCTACCTTGGGGTTGCGTGAGTGTTGGGGGGACTTGAGGCCCATGGGGGTGGCAGCCAACAGACCCCCTCTGTCGAGAGTCCTGGGCCTCAAAGGGTTGGGCACGTGACCGTGCCAGTGGCCTGGCTGGGCAGGGCGTGGAGGCTGGGCGTGTGCGAGGCGGGGACGCCCTCTCGGACCCTGCTGTCAACCAGACCTCGCAGAGGGGGCAGCCCCAGAGAGAGGCTCCCAGCCGCTGCCACGAGTGGTGACGCCTCTGTGAGCAGAGACGCGGTGGCAGGAAGGTCCAGTGCTCCTTCCTTGCGGCCTGCCGATGTGGGGACGCGGCCGAGGGGCCGAGGGAGGCCGCACAGTGTGAACACGCAGGTGCTTCTGGACACCCAGCCTGGGCGGGCGGAGCCGCCGGTCACTGCTGGGGAGCTCATGGCCATTGTCTCGCCCCTCCGGGGCCGGTGTGGGGTGTCAGTAGCGCCCCAGGACCTGGCCCCCACCCTGCCAGAGGGACCCCTTCCTTGGCCCCCTCTCCAGGGCTGATCCCCTCGGAGTGGGTGCCAGCACCCACCATCCCTGCCACTGGACACCACGACTGCTCCCAGCTGCTGGGGCCCCCGGGGCCACGAGCTCAAGGTGCCGGCTGCCCAAGGCGCTGGGGTTTCCGCCGCCAAGTGAGCTCCCACGAAGGGGCGTTTCAATGGGGCTATTCAGCGAGCTTAGCCTTGCTGGTGGGAGGTTGGTTTATTGCCTCCCCCCACACCCCAATCATTAGTGGGAATATACATTTCAAACGCTGTGTAAGGGATACGGGGCTACACTCTCAGGGAGCCGAGGAAAGGTGGGGTCATAACCTGTCTGACCTGGAAACTTCTGTCTGATTTGCATTGCCCTGAAATTGATGGGGACAATGAAGCAATCACTGGGAATTGCATCCCCGCCCCTGAAAACTGAGCCAGACCTTCTGGAAGGCAGGACACGGGCACGCAGCCCCTGCAGGGAGGGCGCCGTCCCCTGGGCATCTGGCTCCCATCAGTGTCCCCAGCCGGTGGCGGCTGGGACCCTCACGCCCAGCCCTCCCCGCGGAGGCGGCCAGGCCTGGGGCATGAACCCGGCGCGAGGGGCCCCGGCAGGGGCTGGGGCGGCTGTGCGGGAGCCTGAGCGCTCTGCTGGCAGCGACACAGCGGCCTTCCCAGCTCCAGACCCCGTTCGTCAACCCAGAGCGGGCCTGGGCCTCGGCGCTCGCCTGCAAGGGAGGCCGCCAGGCCCCGCCGTCCCCGGCCTCGCCGCTGCTTTCAGCCGCGGTCAAGACGCAATTGCCCTGGGAGGCGGCGGTGTTCAGTTGATTAGCGCGGTGAATTAAAAGAATGACTCACAGATGACATGTCCAGCTCCTCCAGCCCAGCCCCGCGTATTCCCCGTGAGCCTCACCCCTGTTGTAAGAAGGTCAGAAATTAGAGAGAGAGAACAGTTTTCAAGCGGCCAGCACTTAGGAGCAGAATTAACAATCACTCTGTATGTAATTGCGAGTTAACTGTAAATTGCCTCCTAGACTGTAAAACGCAGCGTAGACGGTGGGCACCTAAAATTAAATTAATGAGATATTTGCTGCATTTAAAAGCGAATAGTGCAAATTAATAACTGAGTGCAACGCCTGTTTTAATATTTGTCTAATAGTGTATCACTTGCTTGTTTAATAATAATTAAAACGGTCCCGGAACGTCCTACCTGCGAAGGGAACAGTTTCGTGTTCCTCTCACCGGTGGAAACACATCAAATTGTTAAGAGTAATAAAAGAAATTATTTTTTAATTAGAATATAAGCATTGCGGTGTTATTTGATTAAGACAAATTGGAAGTTGTACGCTTCTAATTGAAATTATGTTCCAACGAAAACTGCGTTTGCACACGTGTTTCCCCGCGTGAAGGGCTCGCGCACAGGGCCTGACACCCTCGAAACGGCATTTTGGGGCCCCGCGGCCCAGAAGAGACCCCCATCGGCGGTTGCGGCCCGGGGTAGCCAGGGGCTCTCCCCGTGACCCCGCGCCCAGTGTCCTGCGGCCCGGCCCGCCAGCCACATTTCTTTGGGTCAATTAAAGAAATTATCACAAATTACCGGGAGTCTGCATGTCGTGCACGCAGGCCGAGCCCGGCGAGCGGCCTCGCGCAGTTGGCAGAGGAGAGTAAACAGGCCGGGAGCTGGACGGCTGAGAGGCTGTCGCTCCGTGGGGACATAAAAATGGTTATTTTCTGCACAAAGACGTGCATTCAGTCTCGGCTTATGAAATCATTCCTCAGCCAGTAATTGCTAACAGTTTGTGTTCTTTCTGATACAGTATTTATGTTTCTTGGTTTTTGTAAAAGTCAGATTGTGCCCGAAACGGCGACACGTCGGGGCGGCTGCCCGGCTGGGCTGTCCTGGCGTCCCCGCTGCCCCTGGCGCGCGTCCACCATCCGCCGCACTTCACTGCCCCCCAAGAGGCGCCCGAGCGCCCGAGTGTTTTAAAGATCTTTTGTGCGCACTCGATGGGACTGTTTGGGGTGCGGGGTGCTCGGGCCCAGGCCCGTCCTGCTGCCCGCTAGGCCCACGCTCTCCAGCCCATCGTGGCCCACGGAGAAAGGGCTGCTCCCTGCCGTCCCCCACGAGTCGCTGCCCTACCCTGCCAGACACACGGAGCGGCCCCTTAGGCGGCCTGACTGTTAGAAAATTCTGACGGCAAATGCAGGCAGAAAAAAGGACATTTTAACCCCCGGTCCTGGACTGGGCGACGCGTGGGCCCCCTCTGTGGTCAGTGTTGCCCTCCCCTGCCCTGCTGTGTGGCGGCGCGTCCCAGCCCGTGAGGCCTGTGCCCTGGCCGCTGCCGCGGGCCCAGCTGTGGTGGGAGGTGTCCGGGGTCCTGGGTCCCTGGGGTGTGGGACCTTGGCTGAAGTGAGCTGTGTGGAAGCTCAGGCCCTGTCCAGACCTGGGCAGCGTGGGAGGAGTGACCAGTCCCCGGACCGCCCCCCTGTCCTGCACCCCGTTGGCTGGTCTGCGCAGGGTCAGCAGAGCCGAGCTGGCCCTGACTGCGGTGGCATCTGGGTCTCGTGTAGGGACCGCCGGCTGGGATTGGGGGACTCCGCAGGGCCCAGGGGGAGGCATCCGCCCGGTGTCCTTGAACCGTGCGGCCGGGCGTTAGACCAGAGGCCCACCCGTTAATCCGCAGCACGCTAAGTGGGCGCTGCCCGCGGGCCCCGTGACGGGTCCCCCGGAGAGGGGCGCGGGGGCGCAGCGGCCCTTCTCTGCTGTCTCGGAGGCGGCCGGGAGAATGAGACACCGTTTGTGCTGTTGCACAAGTAGACTATTTGTCCTAATCAGTGACACCCATTTACTAGAATTGCTTAAAATGAACTATGCCTCATACAGAAATCGCACATTTAGAGAGTTCCATTCATCATCTGAAAATTGAGGGCCAGTAAACTTTTCTGCTCCTCCAGTGGGATCACGGGCATGCATCAAAATGTTAAAAATGATTGGTGAGAGGGAGCTGTCACCCATTTATCAAGGAAAAGAACATTATTTGCTAATTTCCCAACCAGGCTGGTGACAGGGTGCTCCGTCTTTAGACCCGCGGTGACCAGCATGGCCTTTTTGTTATTAGTACGAGTCAAGCGCTTTTGGGCAGTTGCTAACAAGACACATTTGTCTGTCATCGCGGGGCTTTGCTTGCTTTCCAAGTGGCTGTGACCAAAGTCGGCACCGCGGCCCGATTGGCTGGCCTTCCGGGGCCGCGCTCGCCCGCCCGGGAACCCGCTGATAAATCACAAAGTTTCCGTGTCAAGGTGAAGGTATTGACTCCCTGCTCCCGACCTGACACAGCGCAGCGAGGAGACAGCCATTCGTCTTCCCCAAAGGACAAAAGAGTCATCCGTGTCGGGTGCTGGTGCGGGGCCCGGCCCGCGGGGTCCCGCTGGGGTGCCCGGCTGGCGGGGGTATGTGCCCGGCCCCGCTGCTCAGGCCGGAAGGGGCTGGGGAGGGTGTGGGTGGCGGCCCGGCCGGCCGCTCACAGCAGCTCCACGGAGGAGAAGCGGGCAGAGGGCAGAGGGTGCAGAGTGCACATAAGCCGCAGCTGACCTGGGGAGGCCCGGTGCTGGGAGGCTCCCTGGGCTCCGGCCCCCCGTGCTGAGGGAATAGGGCATGGCCAGCGGCCCCAGGGGAGCAGAAGCAGCAGCTCTGTGCCCCCTCGGTTCCAGCCAGGCACTGCCATCCTCTGCGCCCTTTACTCTGGGGAGTCTGCAGAGTCTTTGGCGCGCTCGCCGGGAGGCCGTCTGGATCCCTGGTGCTGGCCTGGGAACGGCCACTCGGAGGTCATGATAAGTCCAATCACTTGGGACTTCGGCAGTTGTCAAAAATGCAAGATGACCCAACTTTCTTAGAGTGGCTTTTAAGCAAAACAACAACAAAATGGGAGGCAGTTTGGCCAGGGATGTGGACTGTTCGCTGGCCCAAAAGGAAGTTTCGCGTGCCCTTAACGAGCAGGTGGTGTGAGGCGGGGCCCAGGGGCGGCCACGCGGCTGGCACAGGCCCTGAGCAGTGCGGTGTGGAGCGCATTGAATCTGAAATATGGACGCTCCCACTGCGACAGCCCAGCAGACCCTGGAAGCCAGCCTGGAGGAAGCTCCCTAAAGGCGCCTGGGCGGGGCGGGGCCGGGCCTCCCCAGCCCTCGGGACTCTCTTCTGAGTCTTCTGCTCACCGATGCCTGCCTGGCGGAGTGAGGGCTGCATCTGAGGCCGGTGAGACCCCAAGTCAAGGTGCCTGGGGGCCGGTGTGGGGGGTCCTGCCAGATTCCTTTGAGGCCTCATTGCCAACGCCCTTGAAGGCCCTGCTCGGCGCCGGTGGTGCGTCTGCCCCGGTGGGGCTGGGGGCCTCGGCTGCCTCCCCTGAGGCTCTTTGGCGAGGACTCCTAGGTGGGTTTGGTCCGGAGGTGGCGCCCTGGGCTGGCCCTAGCGCCTGCAGTCCCGGGATGCCTGGGACAGGCGACATGGTTACGGTACCAGCACAGAGTGAGGGGCTGGGGCAGAAGCACCCACAGGGCCCGTCGCGGTCCCACCAGGGTCAGGCGGCTGTGGGCGGCGCTGGACCAGGGGCAACCCTGCCCCTCTGCAGCTCAGGCTGGCGACTTGTGGCCTGCGCTTACACAACCGCCGCCGTCTTTGGGAAGAGCCGTGTGAGTGTGAGTGTGAGTGTGAGTGTGTGTGTGTGTGCGCGTTGCGGGGGTGACGTCTGGTGACATGCCCCGTGCCCCGGAAGCTCCTGCGGTTTGGGGGTTCTGTGCACTGTTGCGCCCACCAGGCCAGGAGCTCAGCTGGTTGGGGGGACTCGGAGCTTGGGTCTCTGGTGCCCACAGCCCCTGGCCCTCCCCGTGGGGGAGCAGCCAAGACCCACTGCTGGCCTGGCCGGGTCCAGCTGCACTGGGTGAGCATCCGGTGCACAGGCCACGTTCACAGTCCTGCTGCCGCAGAGTCTCACGGGAACAAGGAGGATGCAGGAGAGGAGGGAACAGTCGCAGACACGCCAAGTTGTAGGAGGAGAGTGACAGCTGGCCCCGGGGTTCCATGGGGAAGCAGCCCCGTAGAGCCGCGGTGGGGGGATGGGTGGGGCTGCCCCTGGACATCCAGCACAGGCGGGCTCCGAGGAGAGGTGTGAGGGGTGGGCCGGGGCTGGGAGCAGACCGGGCGGCGGGGCGGGGGTGGGGGGTGCCCTGGTGCGGCCACGAGTTTTTCTGAGCAGATGGTTCGGCCCGAACCGCGTGTGGCGTAGGACGGTCCTTGTCGGGTGTGGAACCCCAGCCCCGCATCCAGGACTGGGGTTGGGCTCCAGTCTTGCTTACTCTTGGCTGCGGCTCGGTGCTGGGGACGGTCCTCTGCCCCACGCTCGGCGGCAAGAGCAGGTGCCACAAAGGCCTCCGCGGAGGGGCCACGCCCGCGCTGCTCACGGTCACTCAACATTTGTACTTTATTTTTCACTCAGGTCACTGACTGTGTTCTCCACCCAGTGCATTCACAGGGCACAGGACGGGCGCAGGGGGTGTGGGCGTGCACAGGTCGACTCCCGGCCCTCTCCCTGCAGGGCGGCAGGCCCCTGGCCATCAGGACACCCGCCCCGCCCCCGCCCAGGGAGCACTGCCTGTCTGTGCCGTGGCCTCGGCAGACCAGAGAGGGGCCCTGCAGTGTGGCCCTGGCCTGGGCTGTGCCAGGGACGCCAGGGGGGAGCCAGCCCTGGGCGTGGGGGCTGGGGCTGGTGTCTTGGGGGCTGGGGCTGGGCAGCTGGGGGTGGCGGCTGTTCTCAGCGACCACATTGTGCGTGTCCATCTGTCAGCGGGTGGCCACATGGATTTTTTAAAAAAAATTTTGAACTTTTGTATTTTCTTCCATAATTGTTCATTTCTGAACAAAGTTTGAGTCCCCCTCGTGTGTATTCCCATAAGTCTCCCGCCCCGTCATCACTGCAGTCCCTCGTGTTCTTCCCGCTCCTGCTCTGACCCCCGCCCTCGCCCTCCCCTGCTGGAGGCCCCGATTCTGAGGCGGCAAGTTCTGTCCTTTGCTATTTGTGACCCGCTGTTCTGTTGCTCTGTAGCCTCCTGGGAGTGAGGCCACCCTGTAGTTTTTCCTTCTGACTTTCCCTGAGCAGCATCCCTCCCGCTCCACCCATGCTGCTGCGCAAGGTGCGAGTTCATCTTTTTTGGCGCTGAGTAGTATTCCCCTGAGCGTCTAGACCACGCCTTCCTGACCCACTCGTCTGTTTGGGGCATGTGGGCCGTTTCCACACCGTGGCTGCAACGAGCACAGCGCGAGCGGGCGTGCCTGGCGGCCTCCTGGCCCCGCAGACATCCGCTGTGCAGACGCGCGACTAACGCCACCTTCTCGTCTCCTCCCCGCGTGGCGGCTATGGGAGGCCCCTGCACCGCCTGGTGCTGTCGGGCAGCCCTGGGGGCTCAGGGCGGGGCTGCGTCTTGTCCGGGGCGCACCTCCGGGTGGGGGCACGCAGCCCCATTGCAGCTCCCGCCTGCGTGGTCTCGGCCTGCTGACCAGGCGCCAACCCGTGGCGCTGGGCCACAGAGGCCCGCGCCGCCTCGCGCCTAAGAGCTTCCCCGACACGGACGCCTGCTCTTAAATCATGGGCAGCGTCCGACTCTGCCCACTCTTCGTCCCCGCGCGGCGCCTTCGATGCTTCTCTCTCATTTTCCAGCTGCTTCTCTGAGTAGAGGCTGGATGTTGGCACCGTGTGCGGGGGTCCAGGGAGGGGCGGCGCCTGGACCCTCCTCCCTGTCGGGCCGGTGTGGCCAGGGCTGGAAGAGCCGTCGCCAGCGCACTCTCGGGGTGCGCGCCGGGCCTGAAAGCGGCCCAGTGGCCGTCAGAAGACATTGTTTTGGTGACCAGGGAGCGGCGCTGTCCCTTCCTGTGCTGTGTGTCCCGTCACGAGGCTGCGCCTGCGGGTGGGGTTGGGGCTCGCGCCTTTGTGCCCCCCGCACCCCCACCCTGCCTGCTGAGGTCTGTGATTGAAATTCATTGCCAAATTTATTGAGAAATTAATGAGAAAAGCTGCAAAGTATTGACTTTGAGAGGAAAACACAACTCATCTTGAATGAGGAGGAAAATGCAGCAATAATTTAGCCGCTATTGATTTGGCCCTGTCCATGTATCGATCTTCATTTTACAATATTAATTTGCACCTGCAATCGGCTGCAAAGGGAACCGATTTCATTTCGTGGCCGCGTTAATGTGCAAAGCATTAGGTGCCCTTAAGAAGTGGGGGTGTTGCACGTCGTGTCGGGAAGGCAGATTTTTTTTTTTTCTACTTTGGCTTGTTACTGAAATGGACTAAAAATTAATTTTTTTGTCGGACAAAATATGAAAGCAAAAACCCATCTCAAACGCGCCCTCGTCTCCGGCCGCCCGGCCGCTTCCAGGCGGGAGGAGCGCCGGCTGCCGGGGCCGCCCGCACCTCTCATCACCATGCCCGGATCAGTTCAAAGTTCATGAAATTTCTATGAGCATTGATCTCGCCCCATTGATTTTTTTTTGCAGCAGATCTTTGAAATTTTAATTTCCCGAGCATCTGAATTTCTTATAGATGAAATGCACTTGGAGGAGACAGTTGATGATAAAGTGGAGAACTTAGCATCATTTTAAAGCCTAAAAAAGGGAGAAAAAACAGGCCTGCGCAGAGCGCGTTGATGGCTGGGAGGTGGTGATGGAGGCGTGCGGCGGGGGCAGGGATGCGGGGGGGCGGGGGCGAAATATCAATTTTGTCCTTGGTGGCCACACATTTTTAAGGCAACTTTTTATACAGTCATTTCTGAAAGCAGAGCTATCTGGAGGAGCAGCAGGACGGAGACGCAGCCTTCACGGCGCGATCATTTGCTCACAGCGGTCTTTATCACCTGGTCAAGTTCACCTAGTTACTTATCAGTAGGACATTTAATAACCTCAAGGTGATATAATTGCTATTGGCATTTTTCCCCCTTGGATTCAGCTGGTTAATGTGTAAACTACTTGTCAGCAAATAGCACTTTGTCACTGAAATCACTAACACCCTCTAGAGGGATGTCTTTGTATTGAGCAATTTAATTTTACTTTATTTAATTTTTACACATTACAACCTGTGCTCGCTCAGGCACACTGAAGACTCGCGTCTGCGGGGCAGGGTCTGGGCGCCCCGGCCGGAGGCTCCCTGCATCTTCCCGAGCGATCCGTCGCCCTAATTGGAGCGAGCTCTTGTCCCTCAGAACGGAGCTGCAGACGCTCTCCTGATGCAGTTATGCTGCTAATGTGAAAAACTGCCTCATTACGAGGATCTGTTTGTAGCTGGAACATGCCTGCCTGATGACACATGCGTGACGGGGCAGTCACAGGAAGAGGATCATTATTGAAATGGGGCTGGATCCCGTCTCCCCGCAGCCGGCAGCTGGGCCGGGGCGGACGCGTGTCTTCCTGTAGTTATTGTTGCCGTTGGTCCTGCAGGCAGAAGGGACGTTTGTGTAAAGCCAAAAACTTCTCGTCTCTCTCTCGGCTGGGGCTCCGGCCTCCACCCTAAGGGATGGCGCTCAGGAGCTCCTGTGCCCCCGGGGAGCCGTGGTTCCGGGAGCTTCCGCGGGCCCGGCTGGCGCGTGGCTGTCCCCACGAAGCCTTGTCCCCGAGACCCTCCTGTCGCGGTCCAGCCCCTGTTGGGGGAGGGTGGGGGGAGGGGGGCCACCACCTGGCAGGCAGTCCACGGCCGCGGGGTCACCTCTGCTTGGGGGGCTCCCCACGGATGGACACCCTGGGGTGGGTTTCCCACCGCAGAGCCCCAGGCATGTAGTAGCTGCTTAATAAATGTGGGAGAACGCGCGGGATTTAAGACGGTTCTTTTGGCTGCTTCCCTGCAGCTGTGCGCGCCGCACCTGCCCAAACAGCAGTGCGCTTCCCGCTCTGAAATTTGGTTTCTGGGTTATCAAGCAGAGGTCCTGCTCACTCGTCCCTCGCTTAATTGAATTGGGTTTCTATGTTAATGGGCTTGCTAGTCAAACCTAATGAAATAATCATACACATTTTGGGGTGTTAGAGATTAACACGGACCTGCGGGCAGGGCCGGCGGACAAAGGAGGTTAAGCCATCAACACGCAAACGAAAGCCACGTGTGTCACAGAGCGAGCGGCCGTCTCTGCCCGCTGGCTCGCTGCCCATCCCAGCCGACGGGCCCCGCTGGCCGCAGCTGCCGCGCAGAGGCAGTGCCATTTTCTGCTGCCACGTTAGCTCCGGCAGGTCCAGCTCGAACTGACATCACACACCGTTAAAATTTTATCAATTGCGGTATGATTAATCCCCAGCACACGCGTGACTTAAATATTTAGAATGCGTCGTCCGCGTGACTTTAAGGCATGTGCAGTAACGAGGTTCACTCCAGCACGCACACATGCGCGGGGGTCCGGGGCCCCCCCCAAGCTGCACCGTCCCGCCTGTGGGGGGCACCGAGGCGAGGGGCGGCCCGGCTGCCGGCCTGCGGGAGCGACGGGGACCCGGCCTTTCCTGGGCAGCCGACCGCCTGCCCCATTGGGCGTGGAATGTGACTCCTGGCCATTCCAGCTTCTGCTTCACTCAGGTTTTATTGCTGTGTAATTTTCTTATTCTAAAATAAAAGCTCTCCCACAAAAATTACTATGCATTAGGCCGCGGTAGCCTACTCAAATGGATATTAATACAGTTTATCTCTAAAAGGACGAACAATGTATTTGAAACAGATAGAAGGCCCCCCACTAAATGGGGAATGTTAATATCTTATGGCACGTTAATAAAGAGATATTTCACAAGGGAGATTTGCTTTATGGCTTTTGATACAACAGCCTTATAATCTGACATATCTTAAATGATATAATTTTGCACATACATCCGTCTCTTTTATACCCAGCAGCCCATCTTAGCGAGATTTGAATTCAGAACAAATAATGGGCGCTAATTACTTCGGGGGAGTGCAGTGTGGGAGCTTAAAGCCGGTCCTCTTGGAGGCGGGGACGCGGAATCCGCGCCGCAAAGTTGGGCGCTTATAATACATTTTGAGAAATGTCTTGTTTTTTTCCCCTTCAGCAGAAAATAACATTTGTTTGTGTTGTGTTTAAGGCAGAGTTTAAATTAATTTAACCCAGTGACACATGTTTGGAGACGACGCACGCTGCTAAATAATTCCTGGGAATAAATTGCTCAGGAACCAAGTACATTAATTTGCAGCTCTCCTGATGCTGACAGATGTGAGGGCGGGGGGAGGGCCACGAATATTAACATAAAACAAATTTGCTTTATTCTTCTTCATATTTCCTCCTCAGCCGGCTTGAGCTCACCCGAGCTCCTTCTCTAATTATCCACGAGGTCAGTAAGCAAAATTGGGAAGAAGCTGGGAGATCAATACAAATTATCCCTGAGCAAACCAGTGCTGACAGGTTGAATTGCAGCATATGTTTACCCAAAATCAGGCAATTTATCTTAATATCAGCAAAGTAATGCAGTGCAGGTGAAAGGTCAGGCAATCTCTCCCCCTCATAATTACCCAGTTCTAAAACAGGAAAGTGGTATTGATTGGCCCGGCTCGCGCGGTGGCTGGACGTGCCAGCGCCCTGCCCGGGCTGGCCGGGCCCTGGTCTTGTAAACTCGACGCGCGGAGGATTTATTGGACGCGCGCGGCGGGCCCGGCTCCTCGGCTTCGGGGCTCGCTGCCGCCGCGGCGCCCCCTCTCCGGGGCGGCGGGTCCTGGGGGGCCGGCTCCGGGCGGAGGCGGCCCGCGGCCTCCCACCGTGGGGTGCGGTGCCTCGCCCCCCCGTGGCTGCAAGGCCAGGGGGTTGCGGCTGATTCTCCACGTGATTCCTGGGGCTGAAATTCCCCGGAGGGATTTCAAGCTGCAACAGCAGCGCGCCCCACGCACATGCCCCCATGCACGCACACAGGCCACATGCACGCACACGGGCCACATGCACGCACACACGTCCACATGCACGCACACAGGCCACATGCACGCACACAGGCCACATGCACGCACACACGTCCACATGCACGCACACAGGCCACATGCACGCACACAGGCCACATGCACGCACACACGTCCACATGCACGCACACAGGCCACATGCACGCACACACGTCCACATGCACGCACACAGGCCACATGCACGCACACGGGCCACATGCACGCACACGGGCCACATGCACGCACATGTCCACATGCACGCACACACACAGGCCACATGCACGCACACAGGCCACATGCACGCACACAGGCCACATGCACGCACACACGTCCACATGCATGCACACAGGCCACATGCACGCACACGTCCACATGCACGCACACGTCCACATGCCCACACACGCCCCAGGCGCGCGTGCAGACTGCACACGCAGCCCACATGCACACACGTGATGCTCGCCTGCATGCCCTCAGCCACGCAGGCTGCGCACACCCCATGCGTGCGCACCCGCTCGCGCGCCCATGCACACGCCTGCACACATGCGCACACACGTGCTCGCCCCGCCGTGCCCTCCCGGCTGTGACCTCCAGGGCTGCCGAGCCCCTCAGGCGCCCCGCGTGCCTGTGGGCGCCTCCGCGCGGGGCAGGCCCCGGGAATGCGGCTCTCGGCGCTTCTGGTCATCGGCGAGAGGGTCCGGCGGGCCGAGGCCCGGGCGCCAGCCTCTCCCCGAGGCTCCCCGAGGAGCGCCGGCACCTGCGGACCATCAGCGCCCCGCCCGGCCCGGTCGCTGCCGAGCGGGTCCGGCCACGGGCCGGGGGGGGGGTGTCGGGGGGTGGGGGCCCTGGGGGTCGCGGCCCAGGGCTGCGAGGCCCCTCTCTGCCCCCCTCCCCCACCGCGGGGACGCCGTGGCGCGGCTCGCGGGCGCGGGGCGGCCGGGACATGACAGATTGTCCCCCAAGTCGCCGCTGACAGCTTCCGATGATTAATGGTTTGATTATGAAGTGGGTTTACACATATGGAATTTACATCACAGAGAGTTAGGGGTTTCGCCCTGTCACCCCGGCGCGTCCCGGGGCGCGTCCCGTCGCGCGCGGGCCCGGCCGCAGCGCGGGCCTCGCGGGATCGATGGCGGATCGATGCGCTATTACCGCGGAGACGTCTCACTCGCGCGGGCCGGAGGGGGTGCGGGGGGGCCGGGGGCGGCGCCGGGGATGGGGGCGCCGGGGTGGGGCACCGGGCGGGGGGCGGCGCCAGGGATGGGGCGCGCGGGCTCCGGGGCGCCTCTGTGCGGGCGCGGCCTCTGCGGTCACCAGCGACACCCCGCGGCCCTTCGGGTCTCAGAGACGCCTGAGTTTCGGCGCTGCTGCTCGACGGGCGCTGCTGTTCGAGGGGCGCTGCTGCTCGAGGGGCGCTGTTGCTCGACGGGCGCTGCTGCTCGAGGGGCGCTGCTGTTCGAGGGGCGCTGCTGCTCGAGGGGCGCTGTTGCTCGACGGGCGCTGCTGCTCGAGGGGCGCTGCTGTTCGAGGGGCGCTGCTGCTCGAGGGGCGCTGCTGCTCGAGGGGCGCTGCTGCTCGAGGGGCGCTGCTGCTCGACGGGCGCTGCTGCTCGAGGGGCGCTGCTGTTCGAGGGGCGCGGTCTGCGGAGGCCCCGCTCGCCGCGCTCCGGCTCGGGCAGGGCCCCCGGCCGGCGGCGCCTGCTAAACAGGGGGCACCCCGCGCGCCGGCTGATTGATGGCCGCGCACAGTTCACAGGCAAATGCAATTTGCGGGGTGAAACGATGACGCGCCGTCGGGGCCGGGGGCCGGGGGCGCAGCGGCCGTCCAGGGTGCCGCGGGCGCGGGGTGCACCGCGGGGCCGCCGCTTTCCCGCGAACCCCGCGAACCCCGCGCGGCGGCCGTGGGCGCGGCAGGTGCTGACGGCGGCCGCCGCCCCGAGACGCAGCGCGCACGGCCCCCCGTTTCCACGACATGCGGGGCAGCCCCCCGACTCTCTTGCAGCCTGACGGTAGATCAGAGCGAACCTTCGCTTTC
>NW_023605194.1:1012500-1092500 GCF_014898055.3 Talpa occidentalis
ACGTGGCCGGCAACCCCCATGCGCCCAGCGTGAGGAGGCCCCGTCCACCTGTCCAGGCCCCAGGCTCAGTTCTTGGTGGGCACATCAGGGCCAGGGGCCGGACCAGCCACACGTGGGTGAGGCATCTTTGAGCTCATCCAGCAGCTTTGTGGCGGGAGGGCTGTTTGGTGCTACTGGGACTGGTGGGGGGAGGGATGGCATCCCAGCTGTCCTTGGGGGGTCCTCCAGGGCCTCCTGCTGCACGTGGACCCCTGGGCCCTTGGGGCCTGAGAGCCCCCAGAAGCCCCATGAAGCCACGTCCCTGGGGAAGTTCCTGCCTCATGAGCGGGCCGTGTCTAATGGCAGAGGTGGGCGGGGATGGTGGCCTCCAGCTGGCGCGAGGCAGGGCGGGGATTGGCTGCGTCCTCGGGGCCTCTGTCCTCCAGACCGGCTCTGGGGGCAGCCTGTGGGCAGCCGGGCATGACGGGCCCTTGCTCCCTGCTCCCTAGGAGATCATCCTGAAGCGTGCGGCCGACATCGCCGAGGCGCTGTACAGCGTCCCTCGCAACCACAACCAGATCCCCGCCCTGGGCAACACCCCTGCGCACACCGGCATGATGGGCGTGAACTCCTTCAGCAGCCAGCTGGCCGTCAATGTCTCGGAGACGTCCCAAGCCAGCGACCAAGGTACGCGGAGCCCCGGCCCGGACGCCCTCCGGGGCCGAGCCTGAGCCGCGAGCGCCGCCCCGCTGTCAGCCCGGCGGCCTGCAGACAAGGCTCAGAGCACCCAGAAGTCACAAGAGCAGCTGTGTCACTGCCGCGCGGTTTCCGGGTTTTGCTAGATGTTTCCTTGGACATGTTCCCAAGTGACTCCGCTCCCCTGAAGGCCGGGGGGAGCCACGGGAGAGCGGTGCCGGAGCGGGCCGGGGGCCTCCTGGACGTGTTGCCTGGGGGAGCTTTAGTTGCTAAGTTTGGCATGAAACCCCTCCCCACCCTGCACCCGACCCTGTAGTGTGGCGACCGGGGCGACCGGGCTACCTCGTTGTGGAAGCCGGCGCTTGGGGCCCTGGCAGCTGTCCCCTCCGTAGGCAGTAACCGCAGACACCCCGCCCCGCGCTGACGCCCCCTCCAGTGGAGGAACGACGCGGCCGCCCCCGCCCCCCACACTTGCAGAAATAGCAGCTGCAAGAAGACCCCCAAACGGCCTTTCCTGGGGAGGCACGGCCGCAGACGCGTGCTCCTTGTCAGCCACGGCGTTTGAGGGTCCGCAGAGGCCAAACGTTCACCCGGCCGGGGCAGCCCGGGGGTCCAGGCCCCCGGCGCGGTGAACTCTGTGACGGGTGGATCGGAGCGGCCGGGCCGGCCTGAACCAGCAGAGACCGGACGGGCTGCGACCCCGGCCTTTCGGGTCGGCGAGACGAGGTTGCCGGAGCCGGCGTGGCGCGGCTCGGTGCGCGGTCGGCGAGCGCGTCTGCTCTGTGGTCTAGCTTGGCGGGGACGCCCCCAGTTCTCTCCCTGATAATAACGTTATTTTTGGCCGGGGGGGATTTCAACAGTCGGCTACAGTCGTAACACAAGCAGCGTGTCCCCGCGAGGATACGTGCCCAGCAGCACTCCCCAGCAGTCCAATTACAACACAGTGAGCACTAGCATGAATGGATATGGAAGTGGCGCCATGGCCAATCTAGGGGTGCCGGGCTCGCCTGGATTCCTTAATGGCTCCTCCGCTAACTCTCCCTACGGCAGTAAGTGTCTGTTTTTGTCACACGTCATCACGCAGATTCATATTCACGCAGAGTCAAATGTGTGCGTTGCTTGGATGTTCTGTGATGTGAGCTACTGGATAAAGGAAGGGTGGCCCCGGAGGCTGGGCGTCCCCGTGACGACCGTAAATTGACCCCACACGGGCCCCACGCGATCACTTGGAAACCCCAACGCAATCGGAACAAAACGGGGGCTGCCCAATTGGAAACGAACCCCCAGAGTCTGCCTGTTATCCAGAGAGTGGCCAGGCCAGAAACATCCCATGTCTGTTTGTGCCCCGTGCTCGAGGCGAGGCCGCGATGCTGTCGCGTGCTGTGCCCGCGCCGCCGCGTCCTGACCGTCTTTGCTTTGTTGCAGTAGTGCCGTCCAGCCCCACCATGGCAGCCTCTTCGGTCACCCTCCCTTCAAACTGTAGCAGTACACACGGCATTTTCTCATTCTCACCTGCCAATGTCATCTCCGCAGTGAAACAAAAGAGCGCCTTCGCGCCCGTGGTCCGGCCCCAAGCTTCTCCTCCTCCCTCCTGCACCAGCGCCAACGGGAACGGACTCCAAGGTGAGGGCGGCGCGGGGCCGGGCGGGCCCGGCAGAGCTGTCCCAGACGGTCCCCGTAGGGCCCGGCGCCCGGCGGAGGGGGGAGGCCGCTGCCAGGCCCTCTCCCCGGGGGGAGACGAGGGGCCCCCTCGGAGTGCGCTCTTGGCTGCCTTGCACCCGCCTGGCTGCTGCATGCTCCCCCTTGGTCTGCGAGAGGCCGGGGCCCAAAGGACGCTGGTCCGTTCGGCTCCCGAGTACCAGATGCTCCGATGAAAGCCCCCACCCTGTGCTCCGACACGGCCTCGCGTGCTCCCGGGAGGCGGCCCCAGCCTCGGGCACTGGAGCCCCGAGGGAGCGTGAGCCGGACGGCGGTGCCGGCCGCAGGGTCTGGCCCCCGCCCCACTCAGCAAACTGACCTTGATGGTCCTGCTGGGAAAGCAGCGCAGGGGAGCCCTCCCGCACTCCCGGCTCCCCGTGGGCCCCTCACAGCCCGTCTCAGAATCAGCCCGCGCTCGTGGCCATGAGCTTAAGCCCACGCCCCAGCCTGACTCCTGGGGCGTGTCGTTGCGAGGCCCAGGCCCAGCCGTGCATGCGCCGGCACCCGAGAGGATTAGCTTCTCTAAGCAATCGCTGTCAAAGGCTCGAGAGGGAGAAGGGCCGCCCCGAGGGCAGTGGGAGGCGACGCCTGGACACAGCTGCCCGCAGACGGGGCACGCAGACCAGGGGTCCAGCGCCTGCCCGGTGCCGGGGGGCCCTGGGCAGTGGCCGTACCTGTGTGGCAGGTGGAGCCACGTGAGTGCCCCAGGCCTCGTGGGCTGGCGCGTGGCTCGGACTCCCTGAGGCCACAGGCACCGGGATTGAGTGGCCGCCGTCTGGCTCTTTCAGACACCACCTCTGGTGTGTGCTCCTCCTGGTGAAAGCCATGTGCAGTTGCTCCTTTAAAAGGTGAATGCATTCAACCAGTATTTACTGAGCGCCTACTATGTGCCAGGCTCTCTGCTGGGTGCTGAGGACGTTGCCATGGAGAAGACAAACTGGCCCTTTTGTGAAGTCGGTGGCATATTTCACTTTGATGAACTAATGCTCAAAAAAGGAACTGGAAAGGTATCAGTGATTTGCAATAATTGTCTCCACCACATCCGCTAGCTAAGCCAGGGACGCCCGGGCCCCCAAGTGCGCGGCACCAGGCCAGGCCGCTTAGCGGCAGGTGGCGCGGCCCCGACCACCGTCCACTCGGCGCCGAGGCCAGGTGCGCGGCGGTGCCGAGTGAGCTGTGTGTACGCACAGGTCTTCCAAACCATAAAGTTGTAACGGTGAGTCGGAGATAAATTAATATTGTTGAAATTAATGAACTGAGAAATTGAAGCTCGCATCCCTCCACGAACAAATGTATTAATGTGTTGCGCATAAATTAACGGCAGCGATCATTTGGACCAAAATTAAACAACACTAAAGTTAAAAGACTTTAAATGACGTGCACCACGAGGTCACTGGTAAGCGTCCACTGCACTGGGCAGTCTAGCGCCACGTTCTCTTATTCGGCGAGAACGGCGCTCCCCGCGGCGGGGCCGGCCCTTGGCCTGGAGGCCGCGGCTCAGGGGCTTCGATCTTGGAGAGCCTGAGACTCACCATTACACGCCGCTGTCCGCAGAGGCCAGGGCAGAGGCCAGGGCAGAGGCAGAGGGAAATTGAGGCACGTCCCGCTGCACTCAGGGAGCGAGAGCCGGGCCTGGGTCCGCCAGGCCAGAGCCGGCCTTGGCCGGCATCCCAGAGGTGACCGGCTGGCTGACACCGGTGACGGAGGTGGCCCCTGGGAGTGTGGCCTCCGTCTGCTCTAAACAAGCCACCGAGACCGGGGGGGGAGGCCCGTCCCCCACAGGAGTCCCGGAAGGCCTGCCTTTGCCCAAGCGCAGCCGTTGAGGAGGGCTGCAGCGTACCAGGCCTGGGGGGTGGTCCACACCCTCGCCCAGCAGACGCCCCGCACGCCCCACCGAGCCCCAGGCTGGTGGAGGGAGGGCGCGCCGGGCGGCCGGTAACCTCGCCTCTCTCTCTTTCAGCTATGTCTGGGCTGGTAGTCCCGCCCATGTAGGGGCGCCCGGCCCGTCGGCACCCGGCACCCACGGACGGACTTCAGGGGACGCGTTTCGCAGACCGCGCCGTGCCGATGGAGACGGCCTCGCCGCCGCGCCCGCAGCGGGAACGCCACGCAAGACTCTGTTTAAAGATTTTATTTAAACTATTAAGAGTCAGCACCGGACAACCGGCTTCTTCACGAACAATTCCATTTTGTTGACTGAACTTTTCTCATGTTCCCACATTTCTCAGTCCCACGACGAGGGAGAAGAAAGCGACGCCTATTTTGTATAAAGCCCCCGGCTCCGTCCTGGCCGTGTCTCGTACTTGCTATGTGTTGGGAGAAACTGTGAATGCGACATGTGATGGCCGCGGGGCGCGATGACGGGGCCTCCAGACATTCTCTGTGCTCATATTAGATTCACAATGGTTGTGTATCTCTATAATGTGAAATATTTTTTTGTGGTGAAAAAAGGGGGCCAAGGAGGTCTGAGCCATCAAACTGGAAGAGAGGGTGCCTATATGGTTAGTAAGAGAGTTGGGGTGGCAGGGTGGGGGAGGGTTTCCCATTGCTTAACTTCATCTTAAGGAAATGAAACTTTGTAACTTATTGTAGTTAGAAATTGTAACTTTGATATTGAATTCTCTTGCCTTCGACAAGCACACTGACAGAGAAGATGCTACTGTCTGTTGGTTAAAATATTCTCCCACCGCTAGAGCTTCCTGTCCGGCAGGTGAGACCTGCGACATTTTCCAGCTTTTGCTAGCACTGTATACTATTGCATTCTTAGGCTACTGTGAGGTCCATGTTTCTTGTACCAGGAATTGTCCTTTTGACTTCTAGATCCTTCTTCCCTAATGTGTTTTGTATGTGGTTATAAAATTGTAGACTTTTGTGATTTTGCCAAAGTTGTAGCTAAATATTTATACACTTGTCTTGAATTTTTTTCAGATCCACTTAAATATTTAGAAAAAAAAAAACAAGTTTTGTTCCTTATGTGTCCTATAAGGAATAAAATGGTCTCCATTCTACACTTTTCCATGAACACTTGCAGTTGCTAAGGGAGTTTATTTTGTAACATATCAATTATAAATATTGTATTTATCTTTGAGATTTTGTACATCGCGTTTCCGCCCTTTGCGTCCTGGTTCTCGAGTCTGTGTTGGCTGGACACGGCCCGGCGCGGTGCTGGGGAGGCCGGCGCCCGGCGCTGGGGCCTCTGCACTGGCCAGTGTCCGCCTCTCGTGTATGCTTTGCAGCCTGGCTCCCGTGCTATCGTTCCGACGTTCCATCCTTTTTTTTTTTTTTTTTATTTTGAGGAAAAGTCAAATTCATTGTTTATTTTTATATTATTTTTAAGTTATCTGAACAAATACTTTTGGAAAAAAAAAAGCTCGTTGTATAGTCAGAGGAAGACGGTGCCGCTGGCCCAGTAGACGCTGCATGTGGGCGGCCGCGGGGGCGGTGCCCGTGGGCTGTGTCCTGATTTGGTTTTATTTTTTTGTAGAATGTAAAAAGTCATTTTAGCTGCCACCCATGACTTTGCCACATAGCTGAACTGTGTTTACTGGAAAAATTCAGAGGCCTAAAGTTTAAAATAAAATTTACTTCTGATGTTTTAATTAAAATGTTTGCCACATTAACTTCTCTGATGCCTTAAAAGTGGACTTCTTTAAAGAACCTCTGTGCTACTTTATCACAGGCTGACACCACAATGTTGATCAATATTTCATTTGGAGATTTATGATGTAACACGCGCACACACGCACGTGCACACACGTGCACGCACGCACCCGTGCACACACACGAAAGCACAAGCCCGTGCCCCACCGTCACTCCTCCGTGTCTGCCGCAGCGCCCTGCCCCTCCCAGCCCGCCCTGGATTGCAGGCGTGGTGGGGAGCCCGAATCCCCCCCGGTTTCCAGGTGTTTTCCCAGTACAGGTTTGGGGGTCAGATCCCCCCGACATTGCACTTTTTAGCTGGAACAACCACCTCCAGACACTGCCTGCTGGTGCCGAGCCGGAGTGGGGCCCCCGGGCGCCCGCCTCGTGCTCAGGGCTTCCAGACACGCACAGCAGAGGTTTCGCAAACTGCAGCAGAAATCACATTCCAAACTAAAGGAGAGGAGGGACTTGTTAAAACACGCTTGACAAAAGCCAGAGTAATGCACAACTTCGCCAAGTGTCCGTTCGGGGACATCGTCAAACACAGGCCACCCGGGCCGGCCTCGGCTCCGGGGGCGACGAGGCGAGTCTAGCGGGGAAGCCCGAGACGTCGCCTCGGAACTAAATTGCCTCCGTTCTGTTGGGTCGCGGCGCGGGCGGCTCCCCCGGAGCACGGCCCGCGCCAGCGTCCGCCCCCTGTTTGTGTCCTGGGCCCGTCTCCGCCCTCCTGGCGTCATTGTCTTAACATCGAAGGCTTCACAAAACGGTAGATTTTCCTGTTAAAGACCCTACAATAAGATTGTTTTATCTGTACATTTTTTCAGATATTTAACTGTATAAAATGTTCATTTTACACAATATTTAATTAAAGTATTTCTTGTCTGTGAATTTCACTTTGGGTAACTTGATCTGTTTTGATTATTAAAATGACTAGGCACACCGAGGAAGTCCGGGGGGCTCCCCACGCACCCTGGGGTCCACCCCGTGTCCTAGACGCAGCGCTCCTGAAGACACTCCCCCAGCCTCCGGCACTGCCCGTCCCTGAGCACCAGCCTCGGTCGGCTCCGGTCCCCGGGGCGTCTGTCTGTCCATCGGGCTCACCCTGCCGTGTGCGGATGACCGTGGCGGGGTGGGCAGCTCCGGGCACACGGCCGCTGTGAGCCCGGCCCCTCCCCGGCCCCCACCCAGCCCCTCTGCTCCAGACACGCTCGCCCGACCCCATCATCCTGCCCTTCGGTGGCAACACGAGCCTGTCAAGGGCGCATGGGGCAGGGTGTGTGTGTGTGTGTGTGTGTGTGTGTGTGTGTGCGCGCGCGCACGCAGATGCCGGGTCCCCAGCTGCTTGTGGTGCTGAGGGGCCCAAGGGGCGCCAGGACTCCCCTGGGCGCCGGCTGGGTGTAGGAGACGCCCCTGAATGAGCCCCTTCGGCACGGGCCGCCCCGGCTCCCCACAGCACGGGTTTTCGGGCTCCGGCTCTAATTCATTCTGCATTTTCATTTTCTTCTCAATGAAAGGCTGTTTGCATGTTTTGGCTTGCAGCTCCATAACACACACACGTACGTGTGATCCAAATTAGTGCTCACAAATGTCATCTTAATTACTTGTTCTGCTGAGCAAAACAGGAAACAATTATTCAAAACATAAAGAAACTTGTGAATACCTTCCCTCCTGTCATGACAATCGGCGCCTGTGACTGCATTCTTGTTCCAGCCTGGAGACGCGGCCAGGAGCAGGCGAGGGGCGTGCGCTGGGCTCCGAAATCCACCTCCCGGCCCAGCGGGGGGTGGGGGGGTGCCCGGCGGGGAGGGGGCCGCCTCCCTGCAGCGGGCTTGCCGGGACCCCTAGCCTGGGAGAGACTTGGCGCTCGGGTTTGAGCGGGAAGCCGGGAGCCACCCTCCCAGGGCAGCCCTCATTGTCAGGCCACCCTTTCAGGTCTTTCAAGCTTTTAAAGATTATTCAAAGCACTTGAAACGGGCTTCAATCTAAGGCCTCATTTCATTGCATTAAACAGCCTAGTTAATAAAGAATCAATATATTCAAAGGGCAAGGTTATCTTTTGTCTATAAGGGGTGGTGTCGTTCTCCACCTTTTATAGTTCAGATGCTGAGAGAGACCCCATGAAATCCATACTCATCAAGAGGGTCAACGAGAGCCATAAAGAGGCCCTGAAAGGCAGCGCCTGCCTCCTTTAAAACAACTCGGGCCTTATCTCCGCCCGCGCGCAGCCAAAGAAGTCCTCAGAAAACGTCAATTTCTCATCAAGACAAGAGGCCGCGATGATCATTTTTCCCAGAGAATACATACAATTAAGGGGGTGCGGAGAGGCGGCGGCGTGCGGGGCGGCCGGGCCCGCGCGGGAGCTCCCCCCGCAGATAATAGGGCCGTTGACGACTCGAGTGTCGATCGCCGGGGAGCGGCCTCTGAGGCGAGTCCTTGTGGCCGCGCGGCGATGCCAGGCCGCGATAACGCGCGCTCGGCCGCCGCAGGTTGGCTCACAATTAACGCGCTGAATCAGGCGCACAAAGGAGCCGGCTGCTTTATGCGCCGTGAGACAATCCCGCGCTACCCTTCAAGGAGGCCTTTTATGTGGGAATAAGGTTGCTTTTAATGAAATTTAAACTCATCAGAGGAAATCAAAAACCTCCAATCAGATTACAAATTGATTTTTTGGTCGTTTGTCATTTCCCAGCAAGGAGCCGGGCTCCCGGGGAGGCTGCGGCGGGCCGGGCCGTGGGCACCGGGCTCCCGCTGGCCCGGGGGCCGCCCTGTGCGCTCAGACCCGCCCGAGCCCGTCCGTCCGCCCCCGCCGGGGAACGCGAACCCCGGAGAGGATGAGGGCGCCGCCGGGCACTGGCTGCAGCAGAGACTGAGCCCCGCACACCCAGCACCCCGGAAACTCTGGGGGTTCCAGGGTCTCACTCTGAGGACTAGTGAGCCTGGGGACTGGCCTCGCCCTGAATCTGCTGGGTGCCACAAGCAGCACCCAGGCCCCGCGCCAGGAACCTGCAGCCGGCCTGGCCCGCTCCCCAGCAAAGCCGCCTCCTGGTCGGCCACGGAGGGGCCTCCCCTTTTCCCCCCCGGACCCTGGGAGCCGATGACCACCGCAGCTGCCAGGGTCCTCCGACCCCTGTTGCAGGGGCGCCAGGTCGGGGCTGGAGGGGCCTCCTGGAGTGGGGGACTGGGTGGGTCTGCAAGGGCCTGTCTCTCCCGCGTAGATTGGGCCAGCACAGGCTGAGGCAGCAGCTCCGGGGGAGCGAGAATGGTTCCTACTCAGGCTCCTGGGGCCACCCCAAAAAGAATCTCCAGGTTTTCAAACGGCAGAAAGCCACGCCTGGATTTTGAAATTAGTGTCACATGAAAATTCAGAACTTACAAAAGTTACAGCCAATGAGCGCCGCGCAGTGAGGCCGATGTCCAGCTTCTGGCCCAGCGGCCCCCGGAAGCCAGCGCCTCACAGCGTCAGTCAAATGCCACGCGCCAGGGGGCATGGGGGCGCGGGGGTCCAGGGGGGCGCCTTGCCAGTGTGGCGGCCGCTCAGCCCAGCACCGAGCAAGCTGGGTGGAATCAGAGGCGCCGCGGAGCCAGGCACAGGCCGCCTCACGGCCCACACGGAGGAGCCCACTCTCCCGGGCTCCGGGCCCAGGCACCGCCCCGCGGGGCTGCAGCCAGCTCTGAAATTTCCAGGGACGCAGGCGCCCAGCGGGAGCGGGCAGGCCACCCTGTCGTCTAGGCCGCGGCCACAGTCCCGCTGGGCGCTGTGCCCCTGCTGCCTTAAGAGAGCACTGGCCCCACGCGCACCCCACGCCATCGAGCGCACCCAGCTTCTGCCGCCGAGAGGGCTTCTCCCTGGGCTCCCCACCCCTGCAGCCCAGCGCCGCGAGCCAGACCTCCCAGGGCAGCCCGCGGCCCCGCAGACCCTGCTCTGAGCGGGAACAGCCACGACGGGAACACGGGAAGCTTCGTGACCTGGGGCTCGTGAGCCCTGACGCGCCAAACACAAAGAGGTCACTGGGCCAGGTCGACCCTGAAGGACCCTGCGAGGCAGAAGGGTCAGCGAGATGAAAAGGCCACGCCCGAATTCGGGGGACGTTCGCAAACCCCCGTGTGGTAAGAGGTCGATTCCCCAAGTACTCAAGAACTTACCCAGCGCGTCAACTACAGAAAACAACCCGGTTACGGCAGGGGCACCGCCTCTGAATGGCTGTTTCCCCAAAGGGGCCCAGACGGCCGGCGGGTGCCGGAGAGGCGCTCCCCGGGGAAACCAAGCCAGAGCTCACCACCTGGACCCCTCAGGCGGCGGTCGCCACTCGGCACAGCTCGCTGGACGGCCGGGGACGGCGCCCGCCGCGGCTGCTCTGAGGCCTCGCCTGCCCGGGGGTCTCTTCCCTCCCAGCTCTCTGCGCAGAGGACACCCAACCCCAGAGTGAGGAACCCCCCGCCCCCCGCCTCGCCCGGCGCTTTGACAGTCTCCACTCGAGCTTTAATCTCTCCAGAGTTTAATCTTATGTTTGATGTGAGGGTTTTTTATTTTTTTCCATCTGGGAGCAAATTATTTCCAGATTGTATATTGAATGATCAGCCCACCCTTTCCAAGGATTTAAATATCCCATTATTGCTTTCTACATTCCGCTCTTCCTTGTTAATTCCCTTCCCCTGACCTTTTGGGGTACTCCTGCCCAGTCACCTTTCATTTTTAATCCTTGCAGTAATTTTTTTTTGATACTTAAATTCCAGGAAAGGCAAACTGCCAGAATCCTTTCACGCTTTCTTAGCTGTTTTTGTGCTTTCGCGCGTCCATTTGGTTTTAGAACCGGCGCGACAGGACGTACAGTCCGGAGGATGCCGGCTGACGCGACGGAGTCTTCCCACCGCACAGTCCCTCCTGCGGGAGCCGGGCGGGGCCTGCACCAGGGAGACCAGGAGTTCCAGGCTCCAGGGGAACCGGCGGCCGCCGCCTGACACGCCGCTGGAGGCACAAGGGCCTCGGGCGGCAGGAGCCCTGCAGGCGGCTCACGTGGATGGTGGTGCCAGCCCCGCCTGGCCCGGCCCTGCGCAGCGGCTCCTGGGCCTGCTCTCGGCCTGAGCCGCGCCGTCTGCGGGGCTGCCCTGGGGCCCAGCGCCGGCTCCGTTCGACCCACGCGGGCCATCGCCTGGCGGAGGGGCAGAGACCAGCGGGGCAGCCCCGTGCGGTGCCGGCTGAGTAACAGGCACCTTCTGGGGAAGGGCCTTTCCGCGTCCAGCCTGGGAACTGGTGGACGCGCTGCCCCCCCAACCCCTGCGCCGCAGGTGACCCAGGTGGCGGGTTGGGTGACGGACAGTGGCCCCGGGCGGCCGAGGGCCGCGAGAGTGACTGCGGTCAGAAATCCAGGGCGCCAGCCTCCCGCGTCGGCCTCCCAAGCGGGGTCTCGGCTGGGGCGTAGCCCCGGGACAGATGCCCCATCTTTGGGCGCTCCCAAGCCGCAGCCCCATGGTCTCAGGCCGCACAAGCGACCCTCTCCCTCCGGCCTCAGGGGAGGGGCTCTGTGCTGCCCACGCTGCCCCTGGTAGCAGGTATCTTTGGGGATGGGTATCTCTGGAGGGGTGGGTCGGCAAGGGTGCGCTCTGCCCAGGAAACTCGGGCCGAGGGCGCTGCCGGGAGGGAGAGCGCCACCCTTCCCAGCCTTTCTCTCCAGAACATTCTAACCAGAGAGGACTGGCTGTCAGGGGCAGCACGGCCAGGCGGCTCCCGACCGGGCCTCAGGCACGGTGTGCTCTGCCTTTTATTTCTTTCTAGTCTAACAAGAATCGATATTTAAGATTATGCAGCGCCCACGTCAGCCCGAGTAGCTGCCAGCCCTGGACAGGGCTGGGTAATTTACAGTGCCCGGGTCCGCTCTGTTTGAGAGGAGAAGGAAAATCAAGATTTAAGCTTTTTATCCAGGCCTGAACTCTCTCCTCGTCCGTGAAGACACCACACATAAATAACCCACCCATTGGGTCTCGTGCAAGCGGGGGTGCCCGCACTGACGGGGGGTGGCAGGCGGCAAGGCCCGGCCCAGGTCCGCGTCCCGCACTGGCCAGCGGCTCCCTCACCACCTCGCAGCCTGGCCTTCGTGGCCGGACCTGCCCGTAGCCCCTCAACCTTTCTGTTGTCGGCTGCTAATGGCTCTTTTGTCCCATATTTTTTAATGTGAAGATTAAATATTTATAAATGCCTTGTCAATAGCATCCCATAACCGGGCCCTCCCGGAGCCACAGACGCGACCATGCTCACTCGCGTGGGGTCAGAGGTTGCAGGTCAAGCCAGGAGCTGTGGAGCACCTCTGCGGGACGGTGATTTATGGGCCGGGCTGGCCCCCCAAGAGCCCCATCCGGGCGGGAAAGTTTCCTTTGTCTCCAGTCACCGGAACCACTGGCCTCCACGACCAGGCGACCACTCACCAGGGCACTATCCACCCCGAGGTGTCTTGGGAGGAGCCCAGGAAGAAGCACCCGGCCTGGACGGGCACCTGTAAATTTGGGCAGGGCTGGTGGGGGACACTCACGCTTCTCACGCTGTCCTCGGGGGAGCAGCCTGAGGGCTGGGCACTGACTCCAGCCCTCGGGCCACAGGGTTCCCTCAGCCTCGGGCGCGGACCCGGCCACTCTGGCCTTGTCCCGCCCCCTGCTCCGGGCTCTGTGGCCTGGTTGGCCTGAGCCCTCCCCGCCCAGCAGGGTGGCCCCTGGCACTGCCCCTGGCTCTGGCAGGGAGGGGTCAGCTGGTCTCCCAAGAGACATGAGTCGGAACCCTTGGGCTGACTGACCAGTGGGCAGGATGAGGGTCTGAAACAGGGGCTGGAGTTGGGGGGACTCAGAGAAGGGGACACAGGTGCTGCCTGTTGGCGAGGGGCCTCCAGCGCTGGGTCTGGCCCGACCTAACGGCGGCTGTTAAACGGGAGCTGTGCGTCCCGAGTGCTTTAGTACGGCCTCGAAGCTGTGGGCAGGGCTCCGGGGATGGCAGATGGTCAGCCCAGGGGGTGGGAGGGGAGGCGGGGCCTGGGGGACAGGCTGTACCAGCAGCTGTAGAGCAGAGTGCAGAGCCACGGGGTGGACAGATGGACGGTGGCAGGAAGAGAGGGCACAGTCACTCGGGAGGGGGGCAGCTTCATCAGCACTGCCCTCCTCCAGTGCCCATCAGCACCCAGCGCCCACACACGCCACATGAGCACCCTTGGACGGGAGACGTGTCTCCACCACGGACGTGGTCCAGTGAGGCGGCTGGCCTGGACCCGAGATGGGGAGCTGGGCGTCTGGCCAATCTGGGGCAAGTCACCCAACGTCCCTGGGTCTGAGATCTGCCACTTTCCTCACAGGGCTCCTCATAGTCTCCCTGGTGGGCCTGCAGGGCCTGGGGCCAGCCCTCCCCGCAGCCCCCTGCAGAGCGGGGCTGCCCATCACTGTGTTCCCACGAGACCATCTGTGCAGGCGCCCCAGCTGCTGTGGCCCCGGGGATGCATCCAGTTCTGGGCAGCGGCCGCCGTCGGTGCGAACCAGCCAGAAGCACCGCACTGAGCAGGCCCGGGCGCAGGGCAGCCCCGATGCCCCGGCGGTGAGGTGCCTGCCCAGCCCGACAGCGGGAGCAGCTCCTCGCCTGCAGCCGGAGCGTGACTCTCCATGCCGGGCGGGCACCGGGCTGCAGCCCGCCGACGGCGACAGCGGTGCGCGACATCGACCGCGAGCAGGCGGGCGCCTCTGGGGGCATGAGGCGAGGCCTGGGCGGTTGGCCCTGGTGAGCCGGCCCTGGGGGCCGCGCAGCCCCCGCTGGCGATGAACACGTATTGATTTCTTTAGTGCCTCTCAGGAGCCCAGAGCACTCCACGCACTTATTGGAAAGTGCCTGAAACCAAATTGAAGACAGGCTGAGCGAGGGAATCAATCCAGACCGGAAGGGCACCCGGGGGTCGTGGAGCGAGGGGGCGCACGAGGGGGGCGCTGTGTCTGCTCCACCGGTGGCCGCGGCTGGCGGGCCACAAGGCGCAGAGGCTGTGCCCGTACCAGGGGCCTGCCAGTGCCCAGCAGCCTCCGCCCCCAGAGCGCCCTCACAGCGGTGCCGCCCCCAGCCTGGGTGGGCACAGCGGGTGATGCCACCGCCGCTGGGGCACAGGCCCGGCTCTCAGAGACAAACCTGCCTTCCGGGAACTTCTACCTGAGGAGGCCCCGCACCCCACCCCCACCCGGGCAAAACTGCCGGGACTTTTGATCCAGGGCACGGCAGCTACATTAGGACTCGGCCTGGGAACAGCACAGGAGAGACCAGCAATCCACGGAGGAGCATTCTAGTTGGAGGCTGTCATGTGAAAGCCGCACACCCACCGACTCCCTCTTGAGGTTGCTATGAAAGGGCTGTTGGCTGCACTTCTGAGGCAGCTGCTCCACAGAAGGGGTGGAAGGGACGAGCCCGCTGGCCAGAGCAGGAACCGAGGCGCGGGGCCCCCTGGAACGGCCGTGGCGACCAGCGCGGGGAGTGAGAAGTGGACTGACCTGCAGCTGTCCACGAGCCCTCAGCACCCCCGTCAGCTTCTTTCCTGAAGCTTCTTTCCTGACACACACGGCCTCACTATGCACGCGCCGAGGCTGCCCGGCCTGCTGAGCTTGGGCACGGGGGACGTCTTTCTGCTTGTTGGCCACCGGTCACCTGGGCAGCCCTGGTGCTGGTCACACAGACACACAGGTGCTGGGAAGGGCCACTATTGCCTCCGAGGGAGAGGCCAGGTGACAGCAGGCGAGAGGAGAGCAGTGGCCATCCCCATGTCGCTCCCAGCCTGCCTGGCTGAGGCCTGCGTCAGGGGTTCGGAGGTGGTGCCCAAGGCGAAGCCACTCGCGGGCCAGGGACAGAGCCGAGACCTTGCTCAGCTCATGCCTACGGAAGAGCGGCGTGGAAACTGGGGGAAAAAAAGTTTCCAACTTTGTAGTTAAAGTGGGACCTTGTTTAAAGCGTCTTAACTCCCATGACTCCTTTTTATGCACTAAATTAAAAATCATCCTGCCATGGAGAATCTCCAGCAGACACACACAGTCAGAGGCACAGTGAGCCCCGCACGCCCGTGAGCAGCAACGCTGTGCCCACCCTCTGTCTCCTCGCCCCGCGCCGCCTCCGGCACCTCCCCCAGGCAAGCCCCGGTGCTCGCGAACACACACACACACACACGTCCTCAGCAGAGGCCGTCCTTAACTTAATCCTCATTAAGAAAGGTTTTTTATCACCCCCCAAAGTCCCCTCGAGCTTCTTCCTAGTCACCCGCCTGCTCTGCTCCAGGTACCCGACCTCTGGATTTTGTTTCAGCCTGGGTCGGGTTTTCTTTGTCTTCCAGGCTCGGAGGACGGCAGGTTTGCTTTCGTCTCCGTCCAGCTTCCTTCCCTCAGCAGATCTGGAGGGGTCACGGCGTGGCGGGAGACAGCCAGCTCCCCCTTTGCTGCGGCCCCACCTGAGTGGTGTGTGCAAACTGCCCCCATCCTCCGTGGCCTTCCAGGTGGGTCCCAAGGCTGGGTCACCACGCACACAACAGTGATGTCTGCCAGCCACGCTCTTTCTCAAAGTTCCGTGACTCCCCTAGGTCGGCTGCATTTTCATACTCAATGTTTGAGATCTTGTCAACTTCCAGGAAGCCTGCTGGGCTTCTAGCTGGAAGTGGGTTAACATTTGCTCAATTTTCAGAGAATTGACATCTTAACAATATTTCCCAGTCCATGAACATAGTATACGCGTCCACTCATTCCTCTGTGAAATGCCTCGTCGTTCTCAACACAAAGGACTTGCACGTCGTGTATAAATCTATTTCTAAGTATCTTATTTTCTGAAGCTATTATCAATGTACTTTTTTTATTTTTCAGTTTCTTCCATTTGTTTGCTGAGTTTATGGAAAAGCTATTAATTTTTGCACATCGATCTTATAGACCCAACCTGGCTATAGTCACCTCTTAGTTGCCTGGTTTTTTCTTGTTGACGTACTAGAACTTTTGCTACGTGCAGTACGGCTGCCGGCAGGTGAAGACAGCCCTCCCTCCTCCCCTCCCACCTGCATGGATGCTACTGCACAGAACAGCTGGCCGAGTAAGTGCGGCTACAGGCGGTGAGAGCGGACACGGGGCATGTGGCCTCTGAGTGCTGGTCAGCGCCACTCTCTCATGGAGGCGGCTCTTTGTTCCTGAGGGTCGTTTTAACGAGGAAGTGTTGCCTTTATTTTGCAACTTTTTCTGCATCTAGTGAGATGATCTCTATTTTCTCCTTTATTCTGCTATCACGGCAGGTCATAGCCACTGATCCCACACACCGACCCAACTGTGTCCCTGGGGTGGCCACTGGTCAAGGCTTGGGTCTCCCTGTGGCCCACTGCCGAGGACTCCCTTGCATCTTGCTCACGAGAGAAAGGGTTTACAGCACACACCCTGTCGGGTTTTGGTATCAGGGCTAGTGGATAAGACTTCACATCTGGCTCACCCAAGCTCCACGACACGTGGCCTGCAGTGAACAGGAAGGAGAGGCAGCAGGGACGGCAGAGCCTCTCGTCATGGGGACCGCCGAGCGGGGGGCGGGCACAGAGCTGGAAGCTGGTCAAGCGTTAACGGCAGGTCGGCCTCCTCCTAACCCAAGCCCCATTTATGGTGCCTGTCCTCTAAGGAATGTCTCCTCAGAAGTTTTCTTCTTAATCATTTTTAGGTGAAATCACTTTTCCACGACAATGGGAATCGGTGAGGACTTTTTCAGGAATCAAGTCTAGATGATGTTGAAGCGACAGCGATCCGATTCCGCACGTGGGAAAAGGCACTTCAAAAGCGCCGGAGGAATGAGCTCATGTGACACCAGTGGTCTCAGAAGACGTGTGGAGGGCTTGACGTGGGCCCAAAGTGGCCAGCGTCAGCACACACTGACCAGAGAGAGCCCTGTGCCAGGCGTCCGGAGTCCTGCGGGGCTGCTGCCTGGGGTCCCGGCGCAGAGCGAGGCGGCTGGCCTGGCACGGGCTGGGCAGGGGATGGAGCGGGTGTGGGACCTGCAGGCGGCAGCGTCGGGAGAAGAGGGGCGTGAGGGAGAAGTGGAGGCAGAAGCAGGGGACGGCTGAGGGCACAGGGGTGGGGAGGCAGGGGAGGAAGGGAGGCTCGTGGTGCCATCGGCTGAGCCACTGAGGAGCCTGGCGAACTGGGGGAGTTCTGAGGCCCCCCACTCTCGGACCACAGCCGCAGGCCGCCTTGTTCTACCTGCTCTGGGCCCTTAGAGGCTGCACCTTGCCGGCCCTGCTCCTGAGCCGAGGCCGCGGAAGCAGTTGCTAAACCGCCTCTAATATAAATAGAGAGCACCATTGCTCGGGCCGGACTCGGGCCCTCCTCAGGCGCCAGCTCCCATCCTGGCGTGGTGGGCTCCATGCTCATGCCTGATGTCCAGGTGTGAAAACACCGGAAAGCTGGTTTCATCAAGTCCTCCGAGTCTCCCTGTTGGATCAGGGGCCCAAGTCCATAGGGCACACGCTGCCCTGGGCAGAGGCAGGGTCATCGTCAACGGGTCAAGGGCATCTCGGGGGAGAGGCAGGTCTCGCTGCCTGCCGCAGGCGGCCCCTCCTGAGACCCCAGCCAGAGGCCAGGCCCGCCCACCCCTGCCCGCGGCTTCGCTGCCAGTGGAGCGCTCAGCGACTCCCCCTTCCTCTGCCCGACTCCGTGGGACACGCCAGGCAGGGCTGCCGGTCCTGCTCCGGTGGCGCCATGACCCGGCCCGTGCGGGCCAGACAGCCCTCTCTGGAGGCCGGCCAGCCTCGGGCGCGGAGACGGGTGAACACGCAGCTCGGGGGCCTGGCAAGGTGGCCAGGTCAGCTCTGCTGGGAGAGGCCTGGTGCCTTTGGTCCTAGGCCTGGCCAAGGCCCCACCCCTTGCTGCACGAAGGGGTGCTATGAGCTGTAGATCGAGCCTCAGTATCTTGCTGTCCCCGCGGCAGCCAGACGCACGTCCGGTGGGCGAGGGCGCGTGACTGGTGAAGGCAGCGGTGGGGCTGTGGGGCCCTGGCAGGGGCCTCTTGCTGGGGCTCAGGGGTGACTGCAACTCGGGGGGCTCTGGGAGGGACATGCTGACAACTCTCAGGCAGGGGCTGGAACTGCATCTTCAGAGCTCGCTCCACTGTCAAGGGTTCCGCCGAGCTCTCCGGGAGAGAAGGGGCAGGGCTGACGCAGCTGGGAACGTACTCATGGGGGGGGTGCGGGGTTCCGTTCCGACCCTTGCAGGTTGGCAGAGATTTGGAAATTTTCTTCTATTTCAACGCTGCGATTTAATTCATGCCGACTACCCCTTTCAAATGCGGCGTTTTCTTCCCTGCACCGTCCGTGAGACTTTGGAGTAAGAGCCATGGTGGGGAGCTCCGGGGCAGAGGCGGCCGCAGAGGGGGGCTCGGTGTACATATTTAGAGGGGGCTGCTGGCTTTTAAATTTGCATCTTGATATCAACGGCTCCGCTGTTCCCATCTGCTGATGCCTCCCATCTGCTAAATACCTGCTACCAGGGGAGGCCGCGCCGGCACGCCCCGCTTCACCCCACGTCCCCTTCACCTGAGCCTGCCGCGACGGCCGCCTCGCGCGGACACGGTGACAGCCCAGCCAGGAGCCCGGTGCAGAACGTGTTAACCCAAGATCCCCTCCCCACAACACCCCAGGGCCCTTCCACCCGTGACCCCGGGAGTCCAGGAGCCGGAGGGCAGGTCTGTGTGTCTGACACCCAGAGCCAGCGGCAGGGCCACGGCCCCGGGCACAGAGCAGACGGGACGCGTCCAGCCACCTGATCCGCGCAGCTCGGAGGCCGGGCCGCAGCCCTCCCTCCACGGTGCCAGGGAAGGCCCGGCGTCGCGGCCCGGCCGAGCTCCCCACCGGCTGTCACACTCGGCACCGGACCTGGGCCTGTGTGGACGGTCACCGTGACGCCGGCACCAGGACCGCCCGGTGCCCGCGCTTCCCGCTAGCGGGCCGTCCGAGGGGGCGGGCTCCCCTTTCCATCCTGAAGCCCTAAGAAAAGCCGCCGCTCACCTGGGCCTGGAGGGTCCCCAAGGCTGGGCCCCAGGGTGGCCGGCTCTCCCACGTGTGGGCGGCCTCGCAGAGCCGGCGGCGCGGAGGGCAGCGCTGTGCATGAGGCCACCGGCCCAGCCCCGGGCGGCGCGGACCCCTGACGGATGGGCGAGTAACGATGCTCAGTTTTGCTGGGAGCTTGCCTTCGTGGGAAGCCAGAGATGAATAAAATATACGAGAGCACATCAAATATAGTGCCAGGACGGCGTCCACCAACAGTACATTAAGCATTATGGGGACAGTAAAGCTCCGGGAAGTGGCCTGGCTGCAGCGGCCCCCCACCCTGGAGGACGCGCCTTGCCTCTGCGGCTCGGGGCGAGCTCGCTGGTGGCGGGAAGGCCCGGCCAGAGTGACCTGGGCCTCCTCCTGGCCACACCGTGGGCTCCGGTGCAGCCGCCCGCTCCCTGGGCCTGCGCAACCCCCGCACAGGGCCCACAGAAACGCCACAGCGACATCTCTCAGTCCACGAGGCTTTCCACAGCCGCAGCGACGCGCGCCCGCTCCGGCGACACGGCCAGCGCAGTCAGCGGGGCTCATGGGCCGCCGGCCGCCGCCATCCGCGGTGAAGGGCCCAGCTGGGCGGGGCCGGAGGGCCGGGCTGGAGACGGGCAGGCCCAGGGAGGGCGAGCGCAGGCCTGGCCAGCGTCACTGCCGGGCCTGGCAAGTGCAGGGCGAGGCTCCAGGCAGCGGTCTGCGTCATTTACGGGGCAATAAACAGGCCGAGAGCCCCAGGAAGGCCTGGCTGAAAAGCCTGACACGGGAGGGGGCGCGGCCGTGCAGAACGTGTCCTGAAAACTCGTGCCCGGAGGCCCTGTGCCCGCCGCAGCAGCACTGAGCTGGCCTCCTGGGGGGAGGGGAGCCCGGGACCTCAGTCAGCACGACGGGGTCACCGACCAACGGCCCAAGTCAGACACGAACATGGGGTGGGGGCGCCCAGACCCCGGCCTGTCCAGTCGGGGTGCGGAACCCAAGGCGTGTCTGACAACCAGGCAGGGAGCTCCGCCCGGAAGGGGAGGTTTGTCGCAGGCGAGAGCATGTGCTGACAGGCGGAGGACCGTGCTGGGGACAAAGGACTGGAACGCGGGGGACCTGGCGGGAGTGCGTGGCAGAGGCGGCTCCGGCCCCCTGACCTTTGACTTTCTCTCCTGTGCTAGAGGCGCAGGCTGTTAGCACGTGTGTGCCAGTGTGCGTGTGAGCCGTGTGCCTGTGCATGCGTGTGTCAGTGTGAGCCGTGTGCAGTGTACGCATGTGCCAGTGTGAGTGTGAGCTGGGTGCCCACGCACGCATATGCCAGTGTGCGTGTGAGCCATGTGCTGTTCACGAGGCGCCTGTGGGAGCGGCCACGGGCCCGTGTGCATCTGTACCTGCGCGTGCATCTGTATGGACACGCGTGTGCACGGGCACATCTGTAATCTGTGTGTACACGTCATTCTGAAGCACATGCCCCGTGGCCGGGGTCCTGGGGGAGGGAGGGGTCTCGGGCATCCCCAGGTGCCCGGCAGCGGTGCGGCGGTGGCCCCGGCTCCACCCTGGACTCTGCCCCTAACGACCGGCGCCCTCAGCCCGCACCTCTCCCCGCGGTCAGCCCCAGAGAAGCGAGCACGTGACTCTAGTTGGAAGGAGAAGTCATGTCTGAAGAGCAGAGCTGCCTGCTCGTTTCCTAATACCCTGGTTTTTACTACTTTGCATTCAACTGTGAAAAGTCTTTTAAAACTCGGAACAGCAGTAAAACTTGAATGAATTTTTGACCCATTATTGCATAGCGGGTGCGCCTTCCAAGTTGGAGAGGCTGCCAAGTTCTCCCCACCTAATATTTCCACTTTAATTGTGCCACTTGAGAAATTTACGTGCCTCAAAATATGGCATGAATCTTACGCTTATTGCAGCATCATTAGCAGCAACATTTAAGCAACATCTGTGTGCTATAGAACTAATTGAAGTAGCAGAAGTGGCAGCTGTAAATCCACAGGAAGATGGCAGTTTGCGCCCGGCACTGCTGAGCTAGCTACTAACTGTCAGCCTGTCCCCGCAATCTGGTCCCGAGCACCGCGGTACAGGCGCGCAATGTCCAAAAAATACAGCGAGGAGGCTAATGATCCTATTAACCACTTTGCCGCACCAATTTGGCTGTTTTTCCAGTTTCCTCGTTGAATTTCATTATAAATTTCTCCATTCCTGTAAAAAGTCCAGCGTGAGACGTGTCTGACTTTAAACTACTTACCTGAGCCGAGAAAGGCCTGTTGACCAACCCGGGATTGATTTTTGCCGCTGCTGTTATTTAATCATTCTGCGCCCCCCGCTCCTTTCCATGGCTCAAACGTTTTGATCTCACGCGTCTCCGTAGAAAAGAACTTTCAATTCCTCGTAATATCAGTGTCTGAGGCCGTGGCATTTTCTTCCCACGGACACAACCCTCTCCGTGATCAATACAAGATGGCGGCTCGGGCGGGCGGGCAGGGGCTGCGGGGGGCTCGCTCTGGCCCCCCAGGCCTGCCCCGTGCTCCCCTTCGCGTGGAGGGCGCGGCCGGCGGAGTCTCCCGGGGAGACCGAGCGGAGCCGAGGAGCGCGCTCGGAGACCCCGGTGGGAGGAGAAACGAGGGGGCCGGGCTGCGGCTTTGACTCAGAACATCCCCTGCCTGCGCCCCGCTGCCAGCCTGTCCCCCACCCGCCAGCCCCGCTCCGCTTTCCCTCGGCTCGGCTTGTTTCCGCCTTGGCAGTGAACGGCCGCCCCCCGGGGCCGCCCCCAGACGCGGCGCCGCCGGTATCTCTCCCAGCACGCGAGAGCGTGGGACACACACAAAAGGAGGCCCCTCCAGTGCGCACGGACGTGTGTTTGCCAACAACTCGCCTTCATTAGAAAGCTGGCACGTCCGCCCAGCTGCCGTGTGACGCGCTGCTAACTGTGGACATTTGTCGTCTTAATGCTCAAGTACTCGGGGACCCGGCTGATAAGGAGAAACTGCTTGGCATCTGCTGAACCCCACGCTCGGGGGCACAGCACCTCCGGTACTGAAAATCAATAGCCACGTGACCGCGGTCAGGGGCCTGCGGGAGGGACTCGCGCCTCCCGGCTCTCCGGCTCCTTCCCGGCAACAATGCCCTGTCCAGCCTGGAGGACAGCCGCGAGGGACGCGCCGGGCCGGCCCAGCGTCCGCTGCAGCCGCAGCAGCTCCGACGCGGGAGGGAAGGACGTGGGGTCTGTACTCCGCACCCCAGCTGTGGGTTTTGTTCTCTCAATCATCGATTTCTCTCCGGCGGTGCAGCTCCAGCCTTTGCACGAAAGGGCGAGTGGGTGCAAGCGCCCACCTCTGGCGTCTGAAGAGAAAGCCAGACCCTCAGATGCTGGGGAGGCCCTGGCCGAGGACGCTGCTCGGCGCCTGGCGGGAGTGGGCCCCGCGCGCCGCTCTAACGTTGAATCGGCCCCAAGCCAAGGTGTGGGGTGTTGTTTGGCCGGAACCCGGGGCAGGCGGGGCGCCGCAGGCGGCTTGGCCCTCACTCGGGAAGACCCTGGCGGCCCCACCTGGGACGCACGGGCTACGTCCCCCCACGGCAGCCTCGAAGGGAGGTACTGGCTTGTTTAGCAAACCCTGTTAGGCATCAGCCCGAGGCAACGAATATTTAATAACAAACTTTGTTGTCCCGAGGCCGGCAGCCCCGGAGCAGGCTGCGCCCGTGAGACCCGTCTGTGGGCGGCGGCGACGCCCTGCGGGCAGCTGGACACCTCTGGCGAGGGGGTGGGCGGCCGGCCTCAGACACGTGGTTGGAAAGGGGCGTCTTCTGGGGGTTCGTCAGGAAACTGGGTATTCTGTTTTGATTCCACACCCCAGCACCGGTGGGGGTCCCGTCGGCTCTCGCTGCAGACTCTGAATGCCAGCGCTGAGATCTGAGTTGTGGGTTCCGCTGGCCCTTCCCTCACGGCGCCCCTCGGCCCCGCGCGGGCTGTGGGCGCACACGTCGCTCTCAGCCCCGCCAGCACCCGCCCCGAGCGAGGCCCCCAGGACGGCGCTCTGCCCGCAGCTGTCGGGTCATCAAGCCCTGGGAAGCTGTCAAGTTCATCGTTTCCGTGATTCAGTTTTCAAGTTTCTACGCTGAGTTTCAAGCCCTCACGTTTGTCGAGAAGCACGTCTCGTCGGCTCCCCCGGCGCCCCCGGCGCCCCCGGCAGGGCAAGTCCCCCGCTCAGGCTCCAGGCCACGCGCCGAGGCCGCCAGGCGTGACACCCGGGACACCACCGCCCCCGAGCGCCGCGCGCTCTCCCCACCCGCCCGCGGCTCCTCGGCAAACTCTGGAGAGGTCTTCTGGCCCTAGGGGTGCTGCCCGTCACCCCAAGCAGATGCGTTAGGGTGACCCCTGTGTCCAGACACGGACTAGGCTGCACTGTGGGCTGAACACTCTTGGGGTCAAACCTTGTGCCCCCAAACCCGAGGCCCTCACGCAGAGGACCCAAGGTCAGCGGGGCTGGCCTGTGTTTCTCTCCGGCTCACCTTCCTGCCGGGAGGGGGGGTGGCTGGGAGGGGGGTGCGCCCCAGTCAGCGGCCAGGCTCCCCCCGCCCCGGGCGCCCCGGGCCACCACCTGGCCAGAGGCTGGGCCCCAGTGGAGTGCTGGCCAAGGGCCCTCCCAGCTCAACCAGA
Organism: Talpa occidentalis; assembly: GCF_014898055.3. Lineage (NCBI taxonomy): Eukaryota > Metazoa > Chordata > Mammalia > Eulipotyphla > Talpidae > Talpa > Talpa occidentalis. The sequence goes on from NW_023605194.1 coordinate 1,036,198, forward strand.
GGAAACGCCCCGCCACAGAATAGTTCCGCGGGGCCACCTGAACCATTTCTGGGGCCACCCTCTGGGCTGAGGAGCTGATGACCGGTGCGCAGCTGTTCCTGCGCGGCGCTCCCCAGCGGGTGTCTCCTCCCGCCCGCGCCCCCGGGGGTGGGGGGTCTGGGCCCAGCAGGCTTCGTGCAGGCACCGCCTCCGAGAGGCATGAGCCAGAGAGGCGGGACCGGGGGCCCCGGCTGTCCGAGGCCCCACGAGCGGACTCTGCGCCTTCTCACAGGTGCCGCCTGCTCGCCCCTGAGGCGGGCCCCGGCTGGGCAAGCGCGGCCCCCGTGGGCTCTGCCGGCTTCTCTCCGGAGCGGCAGGAGGGCATCACCGCCTGGGGAGGGCGGCCCTGGGTGCCCCTGGCCTCAGGCCTGAAGACGCCCTGCGTGAGGGGGACGCAGGCCGCGAGGACGGGATGCAGTGGGGAGCCCCCGGGGTGCGCCGACCCCGCTGGCCACACCACGCACCGGCCAAGGGGCTCTCGGAAGACGCCGCGCGCAGGAAGCCCACCCCTCGGGCCGGCTCCGCCACTGGACGCGGGAGCTGACGGCTGGGTCAAGCGACACTGAGGCCTTGCTGCCCTCGGGCCGCCTGCCAAGGGCTCTGGGCCCCAGTCGGGTCCTGGGGGGCCGCTCACCAGCACGCGCGTCCTCACAGCTCTCTCCGGACGCGACCGCGGCAGCTGGCGTGTCGCCTGCGAGGCGGGTCTGATGCCGGCCGGCCGCCGCGGAGCCTCTGGCCTCTCGCCGGGCAGGTGGGTCCACTCCGCCCACGGCATCGGCGCGTCTCAGGCCCCCAGGCCCTGCGCAGCTGTGTTCAGGACCGCTGAGGCCACCCTGGCCCGGGCTGGCCGCTGACTGGCTGCACGTCCTCTGGAGCGAGGAGGCTGGCTCCAGGGCCCCGCCGTCTGAGCGCAGCTGTGGGCACCGCGCCGTGGCAGGGAGCACCCGCTGCAGACGCTGCGCGCTCGAGGCAACCACAGGGGAGCGCGCTGGGCCACCTGTGTCCAGAAACTCTGTCTGGAAGCCCCTGGGTGGCGGGCCCTGCCCCCGGGCGTGGGAGCCTGCAGTCCGGGCCTGATGCTCTTTTCTGGGTAACCCATGGGAAGGAAGCGGGCAGAGCCCCTCAAAGGGGAGATGGAGGCACAGCCGCACACAGGCCTCCCTCTGCCCTCAGTTCCTTTCCAGCCGACAGGCAGCCGCGCACCCAGTGGTCAGTGCACAGGGCCAGCCCCCGAAGCCAGGCCTGCTGGCCACACCGGCCCCGGCCCCGGCCCCCGCCCTGCCCTGAGGCGGGTACTAAGCCTCTCTTGAGCTGCAACCCCGCCTGCAGGCCCCTCGGGCACTCCCGACAGCCCCCTGGGGCCACCCCAAGGTGCTCTGACGGCCAGGCTGTCAGCCTGCCTGTCTCTGTCCCCACGGGCTCTGGCCCACAAACCAGCGCAGGGGCAGAGCGGGCCAGCCGGGCCCCCGGGGCACCGTCTCCCTCTGGCCACGACCAGATGGCCGCTGGCCTTGACAGAGCCAGGCCCGAGGCTCTTCTGGGGACACGGCGTGAGCGCGGTACCAGGGGGACTGGCCAATTGCACTCCACATCTGAATTTCTTAGGTTTTCAGTGTTTTACACTAATTAGTTAGTCCTGCTAGCTCTGAGGATTAGTAGCTTCTCTAACAAGGCACAGCGATATTAAGTGACTCACCTAATTATGTAAAACACGGACGCGAGACAAGAAGGCAGCGTCTCGGCGAGGCTCAGGCCTGCTCTCCGGCTGCGGAGCCCCGGCCTCTCCGCTCGGGGCCCCCGGGGAGGAGGAACAGGCAGCAGCTCTCACCCCAGGGACGGTGGCTCCAGCTGCTGGGCAGGTGCGGGGCTGGCCCTCTCCTCGCCCTGCCCGTGCGGACGCCGGCCCATGACGCCTGGGTCTCCGGCTCAGTGCCGGGACAAAGGGCCGTTCAGGAAGCCCACCGCCCGGCAGGAAGGGGCGGAGCCCCCGGGACAGGGCCGCAAAGGCCTTGCCGGGTCTGGGGGCTGCTGCCCACATGCATCGCTCTCCTCTGCCAGGCCACATCTGAAACCTTGTGAATGCCGCACCTGCAGGGCCTGCCAGGACAGGGCGGGCTGGGGCCTGCTCTCCCCTGGCGACTCCCCTGGCTCTCCTCTCAGGGTGGACGCCACGGCTGCCCTCTCCTCCAAGAGCCCTGCTGCTGCTTCCACCTGAGATGCCCTCAACATCCCGCACAGCTCAAGTCCCACCTACTCCAGGAAGCCCCTCTGGATTTCCTAGTGCACCCCACGCTCCCCTCCATGGTTCTCGCCGCCAAGGCGCACACCCCGCGAGTGTTTATGTCCGAGCCGTCTGCAGACAGCCCGACTGCTTCCACGCCCCACTGAGGATCCTCACTCCACTGCCCACCAGGAGGAGGGGGGCTCAGACAGGTGGAGTGGGGGGCCTGACACCCACCACAGTTGGGTCTCGCCAGCTCTGTCTCCTAAGCCCTCCGGTCGGGGCTCTTCAGCGCCCAGGCAGCTCGTTCACCCGCACACCACGGGGGCACGGCGCAGGGCAGGCGGACGAAAGCACCAGACCCCCCGCCATCTCCTGCCGAGGCCGTCAAATGCCCCTGCTTTGAGAACCGGCCCAGGGCAGACGCCCACAGTGAACCCACGGACGCGTGTGTCTTCAGGACAGACTCCCGTGTTTCACGATGACAGAGCAGCATCTGTAAAAGCTGAGCTGCCCCGGAAGCCGCACGACACCCCACGCCAGGGTGGCTCCACATGCTCCCCGCCGAGTGCAGGGGACCAGAAACCCGCGCTTCTGCACGCTGCGCCCTCTGCCTCATGCCCGTCCTCGTCGCCACGTGAGGGCCACACCAGGGCGTCACCGGCGCAGTGTCCATGGGCCCTGGAGCTGTGGCTGCTTCAGGCCGCGGTGCAGCCGCCACCCCCACGCGGCCGTGCCCACGAGAAGGCCTCTCCAGGGCCGGTCCCGGACGGTGGGACTGTCTGGCCCAAGGGTGCCGGCATCTTGCATTTTAATTGACCAAACTATCCTTGACAGCCATGCCCCGCCACACCGACAGCGGCTGCGGGCTCAGAACACCCCACACAACAAGGTGTGCTGTCACGCCGCAGTGGTCCCTAGGACGTGGCGTCCCCGCGCCAATTCCCGCAGGCGGCCGTGGCCACGCCACCACGCCCGGCCCACGGCCCCGGAGCTGCTCTGTGCGAGCTGTCTCCAGGCCCTGCTTGTCTGTCCTCTCAGCTCCTCTGGCGTTGGGGGGCTTGTCTTGTATTGATTGGCAGAAGCTTTTTATATATTACGGCCACAACCCGGTGTTTCCGGTGCGGACGCTTCCCCCCGTGGGTCTGCCTTATATTTGTGATGAGTCCATGCTGTCCAGTGGGTCACAATTTCCCTGTGGCTTGAGTCCTCATGTTCAGAGACAGCCCCACTAACTGAGGCGGACAGATAATTTTTCTTGTATCGGGTTGTCAGAAAAGTCATGATGTATTTTTCTGTTTTTGATGCAAAGATGCGTCGTGACTTTCCAGACAACCCAATATTTTTCAGCTGATGCTGTGACGGAATTTTTAAAGGGTTTTTACTCCACTGTCTCTGCACCTGCAGTGGCAGGACCCGCTTCGCGCCTCCGAGGACACCTGCCCTGGCCCGGGCTCACCAGGTCACCTCCTGGGCCCATCATTCCACCTGCAATGGTCCAATCCGTGTTCTGAGTGGGGTCCGCTCAGTTCTGGGGATTTGGGCGCAGACGTATCGCTTTGGGCCCCACTCGAGGCGGCACCGTGTGGCAAAGTCCCGCAGCTCTCGCGGGGCACCCCTGACTGTGCAGAGGACGAACCGGGCTGATCCCGCCCCAGGGGCTGCCCGGGAGAGGGACTCGCACGTGGCGTGGAGACCCGAGACCACCTCCGCCGGGGGCTCAGGGCCAGCGGCAGGGACACGGCCGAGAGAGGGGCCGGCGGTGGCAGGCCCACGTGGGGAGCAGGCGGGGCGGCCGGGCCTCACACAGGCTCCTCCCGTCCCTGTGAGCGGCTGCTCATCTACATCTGAGGCCAGTCTGCAGGGAACGACAGAAAACCCGTCACAGGCGTCAGACGTCCACACGAGGAAGGACCACAGCGACGGCCCCTGCTGGGGTAACATCAAGACGCGTCATTCTGCATCTCAGGGAGGAGCTTCAACTAACACGCGTCCTGGCCGCTCGGGGCGTCCGGCTGAGCCGAGGAAGCCGCGTCTGGGGCCGAGCCGGGCGGCCTCCTCGAGTGGACAGCACGCCCGCCGCCCAGGCGCTGCCTCAGCCTTTGGCGAGTCCGGAGGGGGCCCGGGCGCGCGCGGCGGGACAGCGAGAGCGGAGGCGCTGGCCTGGAAGCCCACACCGCACGCGCGTTCACGCACCCGGAGGGCGGCGGAAGGAGCTGGGCCCAAGCGCCCGGCTGAGGGCCGGTGCTGGGTCGGCGCTGGGCAGGCGTCCGGACGTGCGGGCCTGGGATGTGTGGATCACGCCCGCCCCCGCGGCTGGAGGCTGAGCGGGCGCCGGTGCGTGGCCCTCCCGTGGGCGGGCACCCCCACGCCTGGCTGAGCCCGGTCCACTCTCTGGGCAGCCAGATGGGGGTCCTGAGGAACGCAGACCCGGCGTGTCCTCCGGGGTCCCCTGGCAGGCACCGCCCCAGGCTGCCGCCGTCCGAGCCGCGCAGGCCCTGGGCCGGCCCTGGCCTCTGCGGGGATGTGCTCCGGGGTCAGGTTGAGCTTGCCTGGCTCATGGGCTGGGAGAGTTTTTCTGATTATACGTACTTTAATTTCAGGAAAAATGGAAATAATTTTCTTGAATGTATTTTTAAAATTAGAAACTTTCCCCACCTTCCTCCCTCCGAGCCCCGCCAGCACCACCCCTGCAGCCTGCAGACACCCCCTGCCGCTGAGCCTCTGACCTCCAGGCTTCCCTTCACCCCGCGCTTGGTCCAAACGCATGTCTCGCCTCCTACGGCCCAGGGTCTTGGGGGTGCAGGGACCCCATGTGGTTGGGCTTGGTGCAGCCCAACTTCAGCAGAGCCTTCAAGGCCGGGCCGTGGCCCCCACCCTGCCGGCCACAGCTCGCGCCCGACGCCCCCAGCCGAGGTCTCAGGGCCCCGCCCCCCGCCCCGCCCGCTGCCTGCTGCCCTCTCTGTGGGGGTCCTGATCTGGAGGTGTCCACAATGCAGAGGGGACACCCCAGTGCCAGCGTCTGCGGGACGGGAGAGCAGGAGTGGGATGGGGGCTCCCGCCTCGGACCAGGGCGGGGGGTCCTCAAGGCACACGCGCTACAGACACCCCCCATACCACACACACTGTAACGGGGTCCCCAGGAAAGGGGAGGCTCTAGGTTCCTTGCCCCCACAGTGGAGGCTGAGCAGAGCAGGGAGAAGCTGAGAGGCGGTAGGGGGCGGCAAGGACGGGCAGGGGGAGCCTGGAGAGGCGCGGGGGGCAGGCGCGTGGGAAGAGGCTGGCGTCTCGGTCCTGAGACCCAGGGGGAGGGAGGCCGGGGGGGAGCCCCGGGGGAGCGCTGGGGGGAGGGGCGGTGGCAGCGTTCATCTTGATGTCGCTTCTGCCCTTTTCCTCCCAGACTTGTCTGTGTCTGAGCCTGCTCCATGGGCCCCGGAAGGTGCCTCAGGCTGCGGCGGCTCTCGGGCCTTGCTCCGGGCCAGCCCTGTTTGGGTGGACGTTGACCCACGAGGGGACAGGTCACTTCGGTGCTAGATCTGGAAGCTCCATTCTCTGCCCTGTCTGTGCCGCACGCTCCGTGTGTTGACGCGCCTTCCCTTCAGAGGTCTGTGTTCTGTCTTGACGCGGCGGATGGCAGGTCCTATCTAGAGTGGGCAGTGTTGGGGGTACTGGGGTGCACTTCTCCCTGCCCTGTAGCAACCTCCCCCAACACCAGACCCTGGAGAAGCTGCCCAGTGCCATATGCACCTTCTTGGGAGCTGGCTGGGTGGTTTTGGGGCCCCTGTAGAGCTGGTGCTCCCCATCCTGTGCCCCCACAGCAGAGCCCAGGAGGACACCCACCCCGTGTTCTCAGACCACACTGGCCTGTCACCCGCAGCCCAGCACCCCGTATACCCCTCAGGGAGCCCCTCTGGGGAGCAGCAGTTGGCGGCCAGGCGCTCCTCGGCAGTCTCTGCCGCAGCGGCTGACGGGGGCCGGTCTGGGCTGCTGACCTCGTGGGGTCTCCCTCTGGCTTTTTTCAGTGACAAAACACACCTGATGAGGAACTTGAAAGGCCCCTCAGCCGCCCTTTCATTAATACGGCGCCGCCAGGCTGGGCTGGTCACAGCCCTCGGCCCCTGCCCAGCCTCCGAGTCGCCTCCCACCCGCCTGCCTGCATGGGGCCCACGGGACGAGCGGCGCGTGATGCAGGCCAGACCCCCCGTCTGTCGGCAGCTGGAGCCACGGGGCCCGCGGGCTCAGCACGGCGGCCCTCGTCACTCAGAGCCGCCTGGTACCTGCAGTTTCTCCAGGCCTGGCTTTCAACTGCCAGCCCATCCCTTCAGACAGACGGATGGACGGACGGCAGACGACGGGCAGCAGATGGACGGGAGCTGGTGGGCAGCGCCGTTCAAATCTCAACTGATAGCAGCAAGACTGACGTCAACCGCAGCTTCTTAGACACAGACTTTGCATCCACTGACGCGAATAGGAAGGGGAAGCCATGCAGGCTGAGGGGACCCCGCTGGCCGTCTTAGCGACCCCGCTGCCCGGAGGGACACACACAGCGGGGTGTGGCAGGCGGCCCGGAGCCCCCAGGGTGGGGCAGCAGGTGACTGGACGGCGGGGAAAACCCCTCAAGCGACGTGAGATGGGCTTTCCTGGAGGCCCCCCCAGAGCCCGCGCCTGCAGCCCCGGGGCCCTCACACAGGCTGGGGTGGGCGGCAGGGACCCATGCAGGCACCAAGGGGAGCCAGCAAGGGTGCGCGGGCATTTCTACCTGAGGCCCAGTCCTGGGGGTTTCACGGCGGCCCCTCTGGGGACGGCCCGTTTCCAGCCTCCTCCCTTCCTGTTCAGGATAGCCTGGCGGCCTGGACAACCAGCCGCTTGCCAGGCCAGCGCGCCCTCCCTGAAGCGCACGCAAGAAGGGTGATGGCAGAGGTCCTGGAGCAGGGCCGTCTGCTGGTTTTGAGGGAAGGACACCCAGAATTGGCTTGGCTGTGGGAGGACGTGGGGTTCACGCTAGGGAGCCACGTCTGGCCGGTCACACCCAGTCCCTGTGGCTGGTGCCCAGCGGCACTGACCCCCGAGCCACACACCACCCAGCGTGTGTACCGGGCCCCACCCTGACTCGCACAGCGGGTGCGGCCCATCTGCTCCGTGTGCCCCACGCTGGGCTCTGCGCTTCCCCTGCTCTCCGGGCGGAGTCCAGGGTCGAGCTGACCCGGTCACGTGGCGACGCACGTCCAGCAGAGGCTGAGCAGCCCGTGTGAGGGCGCAGGGTGCCCTGTCGGGGACAGCATCAGGCCCTGCCCCACTCCCAAGTACGCTCATGACCCCAGCCCTTTCCTCACTGTCCACAGCGGGCACCACGGGTGGGCGTGCCTGCAGGAGGAGCACAGAGCACAACAGCCCTGCCTCCTGGCCGGCCCCTTGCTCCAGCAAGGCCAGCGCCCAGGCCCAGAGGGAGGGGCTTCCAGCTGCAGTCTGGGTGGCTGTGGGGTACCGGGCAGCGCTGCCCCCATCCTGGCACTGCTGCCCTGGCGTTGCCGGCCTCCCCAGCCCCTAAGCATGGCGCCCCCACCCCCCCCGGGCCCCAACATGCACCGCAGGAGACAGAGACAGCAGAGAGGACGTCGGCCTGGACAGCCACTTTACTGCAGCACAGCCCCCCGCCCCCCCGCCCCACCACACACACTCAGTTTGGCTTGGCTGGCCGTGAGCCGCGAGGGGCACCCCGAGCCTGGGCCGGGGTCCCCGCCAGGCTGCCTTCGTGGGCCAGCAGCCACTCCTTCACGCCCAGGCCCCCCGAGTAGTGGCCCACGGCGCCGCTGCTGCAGGTCACTCGGTGGCAGGGCACGAGGATGGGGACCTGGAAGACAGAGAGCGGCGTCAGCTGGGGCCCGGGCAGGCGAACTCCGGCCAGCGCGAGGCCCCGATCGTGACAGGCCAGGCCCACCGCGCAGTGCCACGGCGCGGGTGGGGGGGTGGCGGCAGCAGCCTGGGCGTGGGGGAGGGCCCCAAGGCCAGCACAGGCCTCTCCAGAGACACCCGCCACACCAAGGTGTAGGAGGGGGAACCACCTCATTGGGTAAGTGACCGCAAGGAACACTCGACGGTTAAAGCCGCGTGTCCACAGCACGGGTGCGGCGCATACCCAGAGCAGGAGACCAGGGAAGCAGAAGACCGGGTGGGCACACGGTCCCGGGCAGCTGTGTGACCCCAGCCCCACGCTGTGCCGCGGCCACCTGGAAGGTCTCTGTGGCACGGCCCCCACAAGCCCAGGCCAGGCCCGTTGCCCGGGGGTCCCACGGGTTCACAGGGGGAGAGGGGAGTGCGGCAGACCCACACGCGCCCCGCTGCGCTGCAAGCTGCTCAGGGTGTGGCAGGCAGACCGGGGGCGCTGGAGAGACTGGCAGGGAGGCAGGATCGACTCCCCCATCTCACAAACTTTGGCCAGAAGTTTGGGTTGCCATGGTAACAGGTCCCGTCCAGCGCTTGGATGGGTGGGCTGGGGCCGCCCGCCACCAGCAAGGGGTCCCCGCCTTCTTGGGGGGAACAACAGCATCCTGGGGAGACTCACTGTGGGGGCTCCCGTCAGGCAGGACAGACACCCTAACTGCTGTGCTTCGGCCACACGCCAGCCCGGGCGCTTAAGAGCGGGCGTGGACCCAAGTCTGCATCACAGGCGCGGGCACGCGCCGTTTCCCTTCCCGCCAGCGGGTTCCACGGCCGGCCCCAGCCCCCCCGCCGGCCTCGAGACCAGACACGCTCGCGGCAGCCCCCTGGGCAGCAGGGCCGGCGGGGAGGCGGGCGGTGCCCAGGACAGCCCGCGCGTGTCGGGGGGGCAGCCGCGCCACCGCCCCCGGCCCCCACCGTGCTGTCTTCCACCGTGGCCGGGAGCACGGCTTCTGTTTGTGTTAATTTCAGTGGCAGGCTTCAGACTATTAAAATAATGAAACCTGCTCAAATTTATGGGGGCCCTAAGGACATCTTCAAAGGCCGCGTCCCCTCCCCGCCCCTCCTTCGAAGCCTGCGCTGCATAAAATGTAATTTTTATCAATAACCAAGAAGCTCATAACATCACAGCTGCACCGACATCCGCACGCTGCGAAGCCTCATCCATCCACGCCGCGGGCCCACCCCTTACAGGGGCCCTTCCTCAGACGCTATAAAACTTCCAAACCCGTAGATTTGTCTCCTACAAAAATCACACGAGGGGCCCTTGGATCGATGGCGGAATCCTCTGATTCCGGCCGGACTCTCTTCCAGCTCCGCCTTTGTTCTCGGGCGCAGCCACAGGGGAGGGCACTTGTTTCCACTCGCAGCCTCATCAATACCTAAATCCTGGTGAACAAGTGACACCGAGAAGCTGGAATCAATAGCTCCCTGCGCGTTTTCTTCTCCTGGTCAAATGGCTCAGCCCGCTGACAGGCCGACACCTAGAACACGATGCTAAATCTTTATCAGCCGCGCTGAGTGGCAGCGCAGCCTCGGGTCATTAGTGCTCGTGGCGATCTGTGAATAAACTAACTCCTCGAGCGCGTTTGTTTAGAAGAAGGTGGGAGGCTCCGGCGCACGGATCGATCCCTCTGAACTGCATTTAGCAAATTCTGTCTGAGGAGGAGGCCGAGGGGGCTTTCGGGGGAGGCTGAGAGGCCTTTCAGTGGAGGAACCAGAAACAGGCTCTGCGGCCGGGCAGGAGGAGAGCCGTCCCTGGTGGGCGAGGAGGCCCCCGGGGCACGCTGGGAGGACGGGGGAGGGGCTGCCCGGCCTACAATGTCCCCCGGGGTGGGGAGGAGGCCCCAAGCCCAGGGCGTCAGGCCCCCTCGAGCTCCTGGCGCTGGTGACCCCCAACCCGCGTCTCCCTCCTCCCCATGGTGCTCCAGCCGCTGTCCAGCTGGATTGCAGCGAAGTTTCTGATCCCGCGGGGGGGTGCCCTGGCACCCGGGAGGGTGGGGCGTCCACCAGTCTTGAGGTCTATCCCCTGACCACTGTCCTTTTCTCCCCTGGGTTCCTGGGTCACCTTGTGGGCACCCTGGGTGTTTAGTCAGCTTTCTGGGGCCCCTGAGCATCCAGGTGGTGGCACGCGGAGGCCCCTGTGCCAGAACCGGTGGCATCTCTGGGTCCCACAGCTGCCAGCGCCTCCGTGAACATCTCATCCAGCTGAGGGGCCCTTGGGAGGTGCTCGCGGCCCCCTCTTCGGAGGGCAGGCGTGGGGCTCACTGCCCGGGCTCCTGGCATGGCCCACGCTGCATCACGGGGACGTCACAGACAGCGGAGGTGACCCCGCGAGGCCCGAGTCTCTGAATGTCAGAGACTGAGCGCAGAGGGGCCACGACTTGAGGGTTAATGTGGGGGTAGGCCTGCGGTGCCCGGCAGCGCTGATGGGGGGCGACCCCAGCCCGGGCGAGGACCCCTGTCACAGGGCAGCAGGCCCACCAGCCCGAGCACGCCCCTCAGAGGAGACGTGTGTGTGGGAGCGAGGCGGTGCAGGCACAGCTCCTGCCCAAGGGGCGCGGCGCAAGGGAATCGAGCCCGCCGGGAGGGAATCGAGGGCTCTGCCCGACACCGCGGCGTGGGGTGGGCGGCACCAGCACCACGAGCCCACAGGGCCCAAGAGCAACAGCCAAAGTGACAGCGACCCCGGCCGAGGGCGGCTCTGCCCCGGGGCTGCCGCGTGAGGGGGTCGGGACTAAGCTGGGCAGCCCCGCAGTGTCCCCGCTGCCGCCCCCGACTCTCGGGTCTCCCACACGTGCTGCTCACCCCTCTCCAGGCTGCGCCTCCGCTGCCGCCTGCGCCTGCCGGCCCACAGAGCTGTGGGGGTGTCCTCACCACCGGAATGGGGGTCACCTCTGCCAGCCTGGAGGCAACATCACACGCCCCCCCTGCAGACAGGCTGCGCTGGGACACGCCCGCCCAGGAGACGCCCCCACCGCGGCGTGTGGCCCGCTGTCCCCGGGACACTCACAGGGTTTCTTCTCATGGCTCCGCCCACGGCGCGCGCGGCCTTGGGGTGGCCTGCCAGGGCCGCTAACTGCCGGTACGAGACCGTTTCTCCGACCTTCACAGCCGCCAGCAGCGTCCGCAGCACCTGTCTGCTGAACGACTCTGAAAGGCAGACACAGACGGTTACCTGGGCAGGCGGCTCCAGAGCCCGCTCGTGCGCAGCTGCCCGTGCCGGCCGGGGCGAGGCCGCGGAGCCGCTACACAGGATGGAAACACGCCGTGCGGGGGGGATGGGTGCACTGTCTCCCCAGCGCCGCGAGGACGGGGCGCAGCCTGGATGAGGGAGCACACGGCTCAGCTGCACCCAGGCCCCGCCGGCCCGCGGGCTTCGAGTCTTTGGAGCGCTGGTTCATTTCCAACTTTGGGGAGGCGAGGGCGGGGAGCAGCCCCAGCCGGGCTGGGCCAGGACACTCATCGTGGAGTCCACTAGCCAGTGGACGGGGTACCCAGCCCCAGGCCGACGGACAGCGGCCACCTGGCTTGGCACCGCAGTGAGCAGGCTGCAAGCGGGACCTCCTCGCCCCGGCTTGGCGGCTGATGCGTTGCCAGGCACCGGCGCGTGCCCGTGCTGGCGGCCAGGGGAGGGTGAGGACGGGCCGGCCTCCAGGGCCCTCTCCCGCTGGGCACCGGGCGGGAGGGCAGCGCCGTGCCCGAACTGACACCTCTTGTCTCGCCAGCGGGGTGCCTGGCTCGGAGCGCTGGACGCAAGCTGCGTGCCCCACGGTGGGACAGAGGCCTCAGGCCAGAGCCCCGGGTGGCGACAGCTCGGGGTTCCGGGGCAGAAGATGCGGCGCCGAGTGTCCGGAACGGCGCTGATTACCCGGCGCCGAGCTGCAGGCGTGCGGTTTGGTCTGGCAGGAAACGCGCCCTCACATGCGTGTTAAATGGTAAAAATCACTTCCTAACGGAAGGGATGATAATCACTTGGCTGGGAAAAAATCTGTTTAGTCTTTATTATAACATTAAGCAAATTAAACATCAGCATAATCCAGGTGATACTAGAAAAGGGTCATCAAAGAAATTAACTTTGTTGTTCATTAATTTACATGGATTAGCAGAGGGCAAAAGATAGCAAGTGTGCTCCAGTTTTTATGATATAATTTCAGACTGTACACCATTTGTGGCAGGAGGGTGACTTCGGGGTTAATCAGACTGATTTGTCCTTTTAATTGCTTTCTATTCAAAGAAAATTCATTAGATAATGTTCTCTTCAAAATTCATGAATCAATTTAACTGAAGAAACCACATTAACAGCTCGGGTTCATCAGCGCGCGGCCGCGCCGGCTCCTCGGGCAAACACGCTGTTTACGCGCCCAGGGCGGGAGCCGCCGCCGGCAGGAGAACGGGACGCGGGGAGGGAGGCGCGGTGCGGACACCCGGGGAGGACTCGTCCCGGAAGGGAGGCCAAGGGCGGGGGCGCCGGGGCCCGGGGAGGCTGCTGGCCCAGTTCTCCGGAAGAGCCAGCACCTGCTGGGCCGGGCGGGCGGGCGGGCTTGCCTGCGGCACAGGAGTCCACGGAGCCGCGGCCCGTCCCTGCTGGGGCGCGTCCCCAGCTGCGTCCCCGCCCCGGTGTGCTGGGACTGGCGAGGGAGGCGGGTCTCCCCTTCCAAATGCCCGGGGGGCCCGGTTCCCCACAGGCCCAGGGCTTTAATGCGTCGGAGCGACTCCCCGAGACGAGACAGGCCTTCCCCCGACCCGCGCAAAGCCGGAGGCCGCAGTGGCTGCTTTGGCGGCGGTGCGGACACTCCTGCCGCCCGACTCCGTGTAAGGGGCAGCGGCCGCTCACCATGCCATCTGCACCGACGCGGAAAATGTCTTTTCCTGCGGCCCAGGAGCCCCGTGGTGCCTGGACCGTGGTTTCTGGTGGCCCAAGGAGGGGGCGTCACAGCGCCAGTCTCTCCTCTCTCGTGATGGCCTCTGCAGAGGCAGCCGCAGCCGCGGGGCATCCTGGCTGTCCCTCCTCTCCACCTTCTGTCCTGCCCACGCTGGGTGGGCACTGCAGGCTCCTGGACACTGGGTCCTGCCGAGGGCCAGCCTAGTCTCAGCTTGCTGGGCTCTGACCATGGCCCCCAAGCTGGCTGTTCCTCTCCCTGCTGCCACACCGGGGGGGGGGGGAGAGGGTGAGAGCCACTGCCCCGATCCACCTGGGGGGTCTCCTCAGTGGGGGAGGAGCACCCCTGTTGTGTTTTTTCCTCTTAACTCTTGTACATCAGTCCCCAGAGATGTCCAGCGGGCTGGCAGCAGGGGCCCAGTGGAGCCCGCAGCTCAAGAAGCTGTGTCCCCATGAGGTGGCTGACCCTTGCCCTGTCTTCCTGACACCCAGCCTCGGTGTGGGTGGGGGCACAGGGAGTGCGCAGAGATGGAGGCACAAGAGCCCAGACCCTGCCCAAGGCCCGAGGAGGGCCCGAGAGCGGGAAGGTGCTGGTGGGGATGGGGACAGCACAGAGGAACGCGGGCTGTGAGGAACGGGGGCTTGGGAAAGCCCCCCAAGTGGTGGATAAACTGCCCAGTTCAGCCCTGAGCTGTGCGTTTGTGGATCTGACCCTCAACCCAGGAAGCCAAGGGCCGACATGAGGCCCAGGTCACCGCGGTTCCCCGCGGGCCCGAGGCTCACGGGGCAGGCAGGCCGGGGAGGCCGCAGCGGTGGGCACCAGCCCGCCCGAGACAAGCATGAGGCCTGGTGGCAAGCGATGGCCTGAGTCCAACAGGTGGCCCGCCTTGCACACGACAGCCAGGCGCCGGGGCTCCTGAGAGTCCCAGAGTCAACATAACATTCCACGCGATGAGGCTACGGTTCGGAATTACCTGGCATATGGAGTCAGGAAAATCTCAGCTCACCTGGGAAAAGACCATCAGCAAATGCCAAGGCTGAAATTACGCGAAGTTGGAATCGTCCCGCACCCCCCCACCCCCCGCCCCGCTTTATCGAGGTTAAACCGACAAATGAAATTCTAAGATGTTGAAAGGGCACAGCGTGAGGATCTGGTGCAAACCATCTGGCGAGGTTACAGGACCCATGATAAAGATGCTTCTAGAAGTAACAGAAAATACCCTTGAAACAAACGAAAAGACAAAGTTTCAAAGAACTAGAAGCTACAGAGAGCCAAGTCGGAAATTAAGTGCTGAAAGATATAATAAAAAGCCTACCCTCTGGCTTTGAAAGCAGAATGGAGCTGCCAGGGGAGAGCCAGTGAAATCGAAGACGCAGGGAAGAAAATATTAAGAGTGACCGAAGAAACCCCAGAAGGGCCACAGGGCCGGGGAGTCAGGGCAACAGGGCTAACATTTCTGCCCCTGGAGTCTCAGGAGGGGAGGAGAGGGTGGCAGAGAAAAAAATATTGAAGAAGTAACAGGTAAAAATTTTCCAAACTTGGCCAAAGCTCTACAACTCCAGACTTAAGAGGAGCAACCTGCGAACAGGCCCCGCCCACAGACATCCAAGCCCAGACACGTGAGCAGGAGCAGGGAGGGGGGCGAGGAGCGGCCGCTGGAGGCAGTGATCGACCATTACAGGGGACAATGACTTAGTGCCCGGAGCAGCCACGCTGGACCACGGGGGACAGAGGAAGGGGCAGAGCGATTTTAAAGTGCGGAAAGAAAAGAATTACCAACTCAGAATTCTATATCCAGCTTTAAAGAACAGCAACTTCCTCAGGAGTGAATTCAAAATACACCCTGATAAAACCAAGATGATTTGTTGGCAGCAGATCCGAGCTAAGAGATCTGCTAAAGGGGTTCTTCAGCAAGAAGGGAAGTCACAGCAGAGGGAGATTAGTGCTTGGGAAGAAAGCAGAACAAAAAAATGCGGTTACATCTGGCTAAGAAATCAGACTGTTTTTCTGCCAAGTTCTTTAAAATATGCTGGTGGCTGAAATCAGAAGCGCAGCCTGTCAAGTCGGGCGCATGCAATGTGACAGAGACACAGGAAGCTGGAGGGGCGACATGTGACTAGGCTGCCGTGGCCCACCTTAAGGCAGTGAAATGCTGATTCTATCTGGACCGTGGAATTTAAGGGCAACCACTAGAAAAACTATAAAAAGATAATATAGTCAAAAGCATAAAAGACAAGTTAAACTCAAGTGTTAAAAAAACTTAAAATAGCCCCAGAGAAAGAAATGGAAAAGAGAAATAAAAGAGAGGGAAAAGGGAAAAGAAGTAGCAAATTATCTAACAAAAATAATAAGATAATGAAATAAAACACGCTCTTGTTTAGCTCCAAGTTGAACCTTATTACTACAATAGCTATAAATGGTCGAATTATAGCAATGAAGAGATAGAGACCATGAGAATGGATTAAAAAATAACTGAAATATGTGACGTCTATAAGAAAACCACTTCAAATAATGGATATAGGTAGGTTAAAAGTCAAAGAGTGGAAAAAGATGTATCATGTAAACACTAATGTAACAAAGACAACTTAGGAGCAAAGCAAATTTCTAGGGGTGAAGATGATGTAAAGGTAGCAGGGACAGCTCCTCCAGACGGCATACCAACCCAGACATTCACGCACCCAATTTGTAACATTCCAAACACATGAAGAAAAATTTGGAAAAGTATCGGAAGGAGAATGAAACTAGTCCATCATTACACCTGGGGACTTCAACTTGTCTCTTTCAATAATCGACAGAAAATTCTCAACAGTTGACAGAGAATCAGAGAGGACAGAGAATTGAATATTACTATCAAAACAGCTGTTTTCAACTGACATTAATAGAACCATTTACCTAACAACAGCAGAATAGATATTATTTTCAAATGCACACTCAACACTGACCAAGATATACCAAATTCTATTATAAAACAATTTGAAATAATTAAAATCATACAGGTTATATTCTCTGATAATGGAATTAGACATTAATAACAAAATAATAATAAGAAAATCTATGAACATTTGGGCAGTAAATAAGTCACTCTGACAGTAAGTAAGTCCATAGAGACCAGTGGTCTCTAAGGATTTCCTTAAGACTTTAAGGAAAATGAACAAGACACACGGAACTGAACGAAGCGGGAAATACAGCATATCACAAAGCATACGACATAATAAAGTAATGCTTAGTGGAAAATTTATACTATTAAATGCATATATTAGAAAAGAAGGATCTCAAAATCATAATCTAAGCTTCCAACTTAAGAGACCAGAAACAGAGGAAAGTGAACTCAAAATACGCAGTAGGAAACAAATAACAAAGGGAAAGGCAGAAAACAATGGAATTGAAAACAGAAAAGTGATATGGTAAAATATATGGCACCAAAAATGACGTCCCTGAAAAGTTCAGCAGAAGAGACACATTTCTAAGGAGACTGGAGGAAACCAGACACCAGCCTGGGCGCGGAGGGCCAGCACTGCACTCGGGCCCTGCGTGGCCTCACAGCACAGGAGACCACAGACCAACCCATCCAAAGCAACATGCTCTCAAAGCTCATCCAAGAGGAAACGGAGAGCTGAAATAGTCCTGGAACTATTAAAGAACTTGAGTTCCCAGTTTAAAATCTCTGAAAAAACCTTCAGGAACATTTCACCAGTAAATCCTATCAAACATTTAAGAAGAAACACACTAGAATTCAGCATAATATTTTCCGGAAAACGTTTCCCAAGGCATTCAATGAGATGAATTACTCCAATAGCGAATCTAGAAAAAGACAGAAACCAGACAAGTACAGATCAATATCTCTCATGCACAGAGATGTAAAAATTCTCAACACAATATTGACAAATCAAATCTAGCAATATATAAAAATATTAAGACACCAAAACCAAGTGGAGATTGTTCCAGGAATGCAGGACTGATTCAATATTAAAAAAATCAATCTATGAAAGCTACAGTAATCAGGACAGAGTGCACTGATGAAAGAATAGACAGATGGATCAATGAAAGAGAGCAGGACAGTCACACACAACTACAGTCTTTGACAATGGAGCAAGAGTAATTCAGCGGAGAAGACAGTCTTCCCAGCAAATGGAGCCCACACTATTGGAGAACCACAAACAAAAAAAATGAACATAGACACAGATCATACACCTTTTACAAAACGAGCTCAAAATAGATCACAGACCTAAGCTGAAAAGGCAAAACCATAAAATGTCTAGAAGACGACATGGGAGAAAATCAGGGTGACCCTGGGTGCAGAACATCTTGACCGCTAAGGGGGCTTCCTTAACCAGCTCTGGAGATGGCCCCTGAAGGCGTGGTCTGTGGGGGACCCACTAAGTCAGTCACTATTGAGACACTAAGAAGTCACAGGGTGAGGGAAATTATTTGCAAACCATACCTGGTCAAGGACTTGTACCCCAAATGCAGCAAGGGCTTTGAAGACTCAACAATAAGGCAATAAATGACCCAATTAAGACAGGGGCAAAGGAGACATCGGGTGACAAGCGGGCACGTGGAAAGATGTTTAACATTTATCACCAGGGAGTTACCAATGGAAACAGCTACACACGCTCACACACCTATCTGAGTGGCTAGAAGGAAAACACTGGCAGAACAGGGCAGGACAGGTGCTGCCCGGACGCAGAGCGGTGATACCCGGTCACCGCGGGGCAGCTCCTTCCAGAGGGCAGAGGTGGCGTGCACCGGCAGCTGCACACACAGGTGTCCATTCAAGAGGGTGAGGACCTGGGCCCACGACAGCCCTGCACAGGGCTCAGAGCAGCTTCCTCCGCTGGTGGCCCGAAACCCGGAGCAGCCAAATGTCCTTCCGCAGCTGGTCAAGCCCCCAAGACACAGGTGCCCGGGGTGCACATCACTAGGTGAAGAGAACCAGCCTGGAGGGCTTATGTGCTGCAGAATGTGCCGGCACCACACACTGGCTTGGAAAAGGGAAAATACACCAGGCAGAAGCAGCCTTGTCTGCCACGGATGTGATTACCAAGCCCTCGGGGGGCAGGCCCAGGGCCGGGGTGCGGGGAACTAGGGGCCCTCGCTGGAGGGCGGTGGGCGTCGGCGTGTGCTGGTGAGGTCGTTCTCTCGGGGTCGCAGGGCACAGGCAGAAACCCCAACGCTGCTGTTGGAACGGCTGGACAGGGCGGCCGAGTCGTGGGCGCAGCCCGGGGTGGCGGCTCAGCAGCTGTGCGGGCGTGGGGGGCGGCTTACACCAAGGGGCGCAGTTGCCCCGACACTTACTTGGAAAGGTGAAAAACTTGGATTGTCAAAAAAATCTGAGAAAGGCAAAATTGTGGGGGCAATCACAACGACAGCTGGGACCTACTGCGCGGGCAGCGCTGGTAGGGGCGGGGTCTTCGTGCGGGCGACACGGAGCCTGGGGTGGAAGGCCCCAAAGAGGCAGCTTGGCCATGTCCGAAGAACGGGGGGGCAGGGGCACAAGGACCCCCCACAGCGGGTGCAGGTGCGGGGCCAGTGACGCCCTGAGACTGAGCGACATCCCAGACTTCACGCCGATGAACTCGGCATCTGTGCCTCGAAGGGGACAACGTTAGGCTAAACACTCAGGAGCCAGGTCTTCGCGACCAGGAGTGAGGCAACCGTGTCTGAGATTGCCAGCAAAGGCACCCGCTGAAAGAGGAAAACAGACAGACGCGAGTTGAGAAGAAAGAACGACCAGCCTGGGAGGCCGCTTAGCGCCGCGGGGGCCGGGGGCGTCTCGGGAAAAAGCAACGGAGGCCGGAGGGCGCGGGCGGGGGTGACGGCGCTGGGGCCGGGGGCCGGTGGTCTTGGCCGAGCCCTGCCCTGGTGGGACACGCTCTGCAGGCCACGGGCCCCAGGCCGGACACAGACTGGGGTCCTCTCGCTCGCTGCGGGAACGGAGCCCCCGTCTGGGGTCCCTGGAGGCTGGCGCCCCCACCGGAGCGGAGCTCATGGCCCAAACCCGTGTGTGGGGCTGCGTGGGTGACAGGGCAGGGGCCGGAGGGGCTCAGCGGGGCTCCCCCCGTCCTGCCAGAAGGCCCTGCAGCTCTGCGGCCCTGGGGCCCATCCATTCGGACCGGCCGGCCGGGGCGAGCTGCCTGCCATGCCCAGCGTGGCACGCACAGGTGAGGGTCGCCCGCGCGGCGGCACCCGGCGTGTTTGTATTCACTCTCCCAATAACCAGGGGCCCGAAACTTATTTAACAAAAGAATTATGCCTAAGACTTTAAGCTCAAACTTAAGGGAGCCTGCAGAGAAATGATTAAACCGCGAGTGTCCTGGTACGAATGTGAATAATTACACATGAACGCCCCTCACCGCCAGGTAATTGTCATTCAGCTGGAAGCCGCGCGCGCCTCCCGGACAGGTGCGGGCCGCTGCTCAACAACAGCGGGAGACGCCGCGCCTGCCGGGGGAGAGGCGCTACCGGGGCACCCCGGGGGCCGCAGAGGCGGCAGCCGGCGCGGCCTGGGGTCTGGTGGGCTCCACCTGCCATGGGCCCCTGTGGGCTCCGCCGGGTCGTCCCTGGCACTGGCCTCTCCACTGGCCCCCCGCCCAGGCCGCCTCCTCAGGCCGTGCCCTCTGTCAGGGCGGCAGGGGAGGTGACGGGCGTGACGACGCGGCATCACCTTTGTGTGCAGGATGCCCGGCCTTCCACCCGAGCAGGGCAGACCCAGGCCGGCGCCGCTCGGGGGCACTGCTCGTGCAGCTCAGCCCTGTCTGCGGCTGTGTCATGGCGCCCGGAGCGCCAGGGCATGTGCACACCCCCTCCTAGCCAGGTCAGGAACACCCGTGGAAACTTCTAGAAGCCTCTGGCTCGCCCTCCCGAGAGCCCAGAAGGAGAAGCCACGCCCGTCACACCGGCACCCACACCTCGCTGCTGCATGAGCTCTTCCCACGGGTGGCTCGTCCAGGCCCCAAGGGGCCTCGCTTCTGGGGACATCACCCTCTCAAGGGGGGCCCGGAGGACCCCGCCCTGTGGCTGGAAACAGCCTGTGGTCTGGGCACTAGTTCCCATGGACGGTTTTGCTGCCATCGACACCAGCCAACTACTAAGACCAACCCAACAGAAGGAGCTAAGCCCTTAATTTCTTAATGAATTATTCCTCACCGCAGGACGGGGATTACGCCACGGAGAAGGCATATCATTACTGACAGAGCTGTCAGAAGGACAGGCAAAAGGAAAACTGGCAAGCTTTAATTTCTCTGCAGAGGAACGAGGGGCTCTTTGGGGATTAATCTCAGTATCAACACTGAGCCTTTGCCGCGGGGCAGCTGAAGAATTCAAAAGAAGTTGTGACTGAACGCCGAGCGGGGCCGCTCCGGCAGCGGCTGACTTTGGCTTCTCACCTATTCAAATGAGGACGAGCTGTGCAGGTGTGGGGCAGGGGCGCCCGCAGGACAGGTGAGGGTGAAGGGGCGGGGCAGGGCCTGGTCGGGCAGCACCTGCACCACACGGCGCGCCGGGCACACAGGACCCGGGGCAGGAGGGCTGTGGAGGCCCCAGACGGCCCACCCTGGACGCACGTCAGACGTACTCCCAGGCCAGGCCCTGCCCCTGGCGGCGCACGAGGTCAGAGGTTCTCTCTCTTGGCTTTGGCAGGTGAGACCCCAAGCCAGGTAACCTCCTACTGGCCGCAGACCCCCCTGCCCACGGCCCTGGCTGCCTGGCCATCCAGGCTGGAGGCCTGTACGGGCTGGGCCGAGGCTGTGGTGGGTGACAGGCAACAAGGGGCGCCACGGAAGAAGCCCTGCACCCCAGGACCCCTGAGCTGGCTCCACCCTTCCACAGGGATGTGGCCTCCGGCAGACGCCTCCCCCGAGAGGTCCCTCCACGCGCTCTCGCTCTGGCCCTCACCTCCCGCCTGCCCACCATCGCGAGCCCTGCTCTCAGGGTCACCGGGATTCCGACGCGCCACCCTGGCCCACCCAGCACTTCAAACCCGAAGGTCCAAAAGGGGACCCTCTGTCCCTCACACCCCACTGCCTCAGACCCTGGCACCGGCATCTGGGGGGATCCAACCTTCCCCAGGAACACGGGGCTTCTGCGTATTTAGGTCTGTGACCATGTTTCTCCTGCTTGTCGTTCTCACACAGATCGCACAGATACCTGTTCTGTTTAGACCTAAATAGTTCATTTTGAGTGGCGAAGAACGTCTGCCTTTCTGCACGTGATCCCATGCTCGGGGGGCGGGTGGGGAGAGGCTGTGCGCACAAGGGAGTCTGCAGAGAGCTGGCTGCGACCGCCGTCCTGCAGTCAGGGGTCAAAGCAAGTGTGCCGGGGCGGCGGTCACCTGGGAGAGGATGTGCAGGCTGACGACAGAGGCCACACCAAGCTTGTTCCCAACTGGAAACAAGGGCTCTGCGTGGTGCCGCCCACTGCCTAAGGACTGGTCTTCGTCCCTTGACAGCTGCCCCCAGAGGCTGCCATCTTGCCTCAGTAATGTGTTTTTAATTCACTTGTTCATGCATTTATGACCAGTGCACACCTACTCCTCTGCGGAGGGGGTTGGGGCGAGTGTTAAATCTTCTACCCAGTCATTTACTGGGAAAGCCCAATGAAGGATGGTCTTTGCTGTAGTCACGGCTCCTCATGTGTCATGTGTACGGTCTTCGTCAGACACACTTGTCACAGAACTTGTCTCTTACTGGGGGGCTTGCTATTCATTTTCCTAATGTCTTTTATTTTGGTATAGTTTATCGGTATTTTCTTGTATAACCACATTATATAACATGTATACCCCCGTCATGAGAATAATCTCCATATTACTTCTAAAAGCTTTAGTTTCTGCTTTATGCTGGGTACATGATACAGCTCAAATTAATTTTTTGTATGGCATAAGCTGGGGACAATCTCTTTTTCCAAGTGGTCTTTAGTTCAAGCACTATTTGTTGACAAGGTTTTGCTTTCCTCTTTGATCCACACAGGGTCTTCTCCAAAGACAAATGGCTGCAAAAGCAGGCCTCTACTCCGTCCGTGCTCTGAGTTCTGGCTGTTATGTCAGAGCCACGGTATCTTGGCTACTAGAGATTTACAGTAAGACTTAAAATCAGATGATGTAAATCGTACAACTTCATTCTTTCTCAAGGCTTTTTGCATTTCCACATAACTAGAATTGGCTAGGAATTTAAGTCTGTTGCACTGAATAAAGTGTAGAGTTCATGGGCAAGCGACCTCTTGGCAATGTCTTTTTAATGACCAAGGTGTTTACTCTTATTAGTGCCTCTTTAATTTCTTAGTCTTGTTTTATATTATTGAGTGGAGACACGTTATCTAGTTTCATTGAAGTTAATCCCAAACACTATTTTTTGACACAACCGTAAGTGCAATTGTTTTTAAATTTTAGTTTCATTATACAAAATATATTTTAATATATTATAATTCTATCCTTAGCCTTGTTAAATTCACTTGTTAGTTTTGAAAGTTATTTCCAAAATTCTATGAGTGTATGGGAACAACCTCGTGACCTGAAAATAAAGGCAGCTGTACTTATTCCTTTCTGACACATATAATTTATTCATTTAAATTTATTTTCCGGGGCCTTCCCTGGTGGTGCAGCGGTTGAGCGCTGGGCTGCAAAGCTGCCCGCAGTCTCTGCAGTGCCGGTTCGATCCCCAGCCTCCGGCGAGGGTTCCACATGGCGTGCAGACCTCTCCTGCCGCCCGCTGCTCCCCTCAGCAGTGTCCTTCGGTCCTTCTGCCTGCTCTGCTCCCCGCTCTGGCTTCTGGTGAATTCTCTCACCCTCCCGCGCTTCTGACTGTACCCAGTGCTTGTATAGATAAATAAATCTTAAAAAAAAAATATTTTCCTTTATTCCTTTAACTTATTTGTGAACTGCAGAAACCATCTAGTGTAGTCTGGCTTTTTTACCTTATCTATGCCTTTTTACTTGAATCTTAAGCTCATTTACATTTAATGTAATTATGAACATGGCTGATGTAACAACTTGCATTTGTCCCATCAGTTTTTGGTTCTCTCCTTTGCCCCCCTACTTATAGGTTATTTTAAAAGTCAATACTCTACATTATCTTCTGTATTGGCTTAGGAATTATGCACATTAGCTTTATTTTTCTCATGGCATTCTAGACTTGAGAACACTTATGATTTATCAAAGTCTGCCCTCAAATAACACACTTGCTCATAATTTAAGAGCTTTATGGCAGTGTTTTCCATTTTCCTACTCTTACCTTTTTGAGCTATTGTTATAATTTACTTCTAGATATATCTATCGTGGACCCCCAAAATTCATCACTAATTTTATGAAGGACTGTTAACCATCTTTTAAGGAAAACTAAGTGAAAAATCATACTTTCCCACATACTTTCCACTTCTGGTGACGCACATGCCCTGGGAATCGTTCAGTTTCAGTTCCCAGCAGCTGCTTGCCTGGTCTCCCTGGTTTCCCCATGCACAAGGCAGCTTATATTTTGCAACAGACTCATGGGGAGCCCCATAGTGGTTCCTAAACCCTCCCCTGGAAGTTTCCTCGTATTCAGTCCTCTGTTCCCAGATGCCCAGATCCCAGGCACCTGCCCCACGAGGACACATGCACCAGAATGTCTGCAGCACTGTTACTATAAAAGCAAAAATGAGGAGAACCCATTTTTGACAGAGGAGAGTGAACAAATCACGGCATCTTCATGAAACAGTCATCACCAGGGAAGTATTTACAGGATTCAAGATAGAAGAGACCCGTAAAAGTGCTGACCGAGAGACAGTCACAGAGGCGGTACCTTGCTCGTGGGCTTACGTCACACGAACACCATGGGGCGGGGCAGCAGGAGGCAGGTGGGGCACAAGCCACCACAACAGCACTGGCTAGTTCCATTTTTAACCTGAGCAGGTAAATGATTCTTCCTTTTATTATTTGTACCAGGCAAACCATCCCAAATACTTTTTTAAAAACAGTGAGGCCTTCAGCCTGCCATCAATGTGCTTAACCACCACTCTTAATGAGACTCCTCAGTCGGTTCCTCTTGTCCCCTTTTCACTGTTTTCAGATATTTAACGTAACTCTCTTGCTTTCCCCCGACAATTAAATTTTAACACAGAAGAGGGAAGAAGAAATACCCACCGGGATATAAACTCCGAAAGAACGTGGCCCACTTGGCCTTTCCAGAGGTGATGAAGCCACAGAAGGCCCCTGAGCCAGTGTGACTGGTGTCCTTGTAAGAGATCGGACACCAAGGAGGCCAGGGATGTCTGCACACGGGGACACCACGAGCACCCAGCAGGCGACTTCCACAAGCCAAGTGGGGAAGGAGTCCCCTGGCCTGGATTGCCGGCCCCCCCACCCCCTGCCGTGCTGCGGGATACGGAGGCTGCCAATGCTAATGATGACAGTGGGTTTGGGTGCATTTGAGGTTGCCCTGGCAGTCAGAGGTGGCGCTGGCTCTGCACACCACGTGGCCATTGCTCAGTGTGGAGACTTTTGTGGGTTGTTCCCCAGGCGCTACACAGGCTGTGCAGACCTCCTAAAAGCCTGCCCTGAGCAGGGTCCCAGGCGCGGGGCACTCCCATGCGGTGCACACGGCAGCTCCCAGGCTCGGAGGACACCACCTGTCGTCAGGGCAGAGGCCTCGTCAGCTCCAACCCCTGGAAAAGGTAAGCAGCCGAGCACAGCTGTGTAGAAACAGGACCCTCAGCTCAGCTGTTTTGGCTAAGGATTTGCCCTGAACCGGGGCCGTGGGCCTGACTGGCCTCAATGGGCAGCCTGGGTTCCCTAATTACACAGCCAACGGGATGCTGGCTTCCCAAGGTCTCTGAGGAACAGTGCCGGGGCCTCGGAGTCAGGCCTCCCACACCAGGGCTGCGGCAGGTCAAAGCCAAAAGCTGCCAAGCACCTCGAACAGAAGCAGGAGACATCATTCTGTTCGGAGCCCCAGCTAGGAAATCACACGCACCCTAGGGGGCCAGAGGCGTGGCCTGAAAGCTAAGCCTTTATCTCCCAGGCCGAGCCAAAGGCGGGCGCCCCTGCTGGGGGTCGTACAGCTCAGCCGGGGTCAGCGGCCCGCGGGGCCGGGCGCCTCACTGCGCTGGGACCTCAGGCAGCCAGCCAGATGCAGGGTGTGACGTTGCCCTAGTGTCCACCGGGCACGGGCGCGCCCCTCCCACCAGCCGTCTGCCCGGGCGAGGCTGGCGCTGGGAGCACTGGGAGCCTCGTGCTTACTAACACGGGCCGGGCCACTGACAGGACTCGAGTGCATCGCTCCGGCACAGTCAGACATGGCCGCCCCAGGACAGCTCAAAACCAGACCCTGCGTGCTGGCTACGGTGACGTGGCCGGGAGTGGAGTCAGGGCCCCCGGCCGGGTGTCCGCGCGGAGCCCCCAGCCCAGCGTGGGCCTGAGAGGTGGGCTGCGAGGAGCGACTGGAGGTGTCAATATTTACCTGCTGCAGGGAAGTGCCCTAGAAAGACCAGGGAAAATCCTGCTAATGGCTGTGTCTTTGCCATTAAAATGAAAAGCTTAATGCATCTTATAATCAGAGGACAATTTGCAAATCATTAAGAGAAATGTAAAATTCCATTAAAATACAAATCAAGAGACTCTCCCTGGACTAATAATCTTTTTGATATTATTTTGCATTTCACTATTTCTGTTCCAACACCCAGGCCCCGCAAATGATCAGTTCCTGAACATGCTATTTACCACAGCCGACGTCTTTAACGAGAGACGGCGAGGAGGGTAATCTGCTATTCAGAGCAGGTACTAATGAAGAATTCCATATATTCTGAAATTTAATTAAAACCCCAAAGATTTCAAATTAGATGCAATTTGAAATGCCTGGGGCAGAAATACATGCGCTCGCGTGGCAAGGCCGCCACACTGAAAGTTGATACCGTAATTGGTCTTGATGTATTTTTGTGTTGCCGGGCTGAAGCACAGAACTCATAACCATATAAAAATTCTCTGTAGATTACCTGCTCATTGAAAATGCCATCACTCAGGTAGTTCTCCACTAAATTACCATGCTACTAAAATGCACAAAGTGATTCCGGGAGAGGGCTGGCACAGCTGGCCGACGCTGCCGGTGAGTTATGCATGCGTCAACGCGGCCTTTTTTCTTAGTAAAATATGCTCAGTTGAATATTAAAATATAATTGGCATTCAACCTAAGTAGCTTAAACCATTTTGTTATCTTCTTTTAAACCGATCTGGCTCCTCCACAGTTATTTTCCAGGATGCGATTCACCAAGTAACGTCGGTGTGGCACCGAGGGGCGCGGGCCGCCCTGTACCTGTCATCACCGGTGCCGCTTCTCCCACTGCTTGGCCGGCCCCGGGTATTAGCTGCTTGAGCTGCAGGGCCCTGATTCTTGGGGAGCGAGGGGAGGGGGTCATGCCATGTACGCTGCTTCTTGCATATTTCTGTGCTGAACAGAGGAAGGGACATGGACACCCCGTCCTGCCAGCAAGCCCATGGCTCCCGGCTCCAGGCCGGTGTCCACAGCCACCGGGAGGCTGAGGAGGTGCCGCCGAGCGGGCGGGGCCGCGCCATCTGAGAAAAGGAGGTGACCAGAGTGTGCTCACAGATCTAGGGGGCCTCGCCACACAATGTGCGTTTTGTGCAATTAACAGCAGTACTCAAGGAAAAGTAGTTGCCATAGAAACGAAGACACTACATATTTATGGTGGAGGAGGGGCAGGCTCGCCAGATACCACTCCCCAAACGCCACCGATGTTGCTTGAGCCCCGGGGAGGCAGGAACACAATTGGGCTGAGGTGGGGGCATATTTAGGAGCTACCCCGCCGCCCTCCAACCCTGCTCGCCAGTGTTGCTCCCACATGTTCCACTGTTCAGGGCCAGCCCTGTCTCGGTGCCCGGCCCCCTGAGTGCCCAACCCCTGTCCTGGTGCCCAGCTCGCTGTGCTCCTCCTGAGGAGCTGACCGCCCTGCGTGCAGATGAGGGCTGTCCTGCTCCGCACTGCAGAGCAAAAACTCTAAGGGGGGACGGATGTGCACGGATCTTACATACTGAGTCAGCTTGAATGTAAAAGTTACAGGTGAAAATCACGTGTGTAAAGCATCTAAGTTAACAGCTCTGTGCTTCCAGCTCCTACAGATAGTTTTATAGCATTAGTGCCATTAACTTTGTATTAATATTTACATGCATTTAACACTGGTGATTACAGTCTAAGTCCACGCACATTTTTATTAAACCATCACCTTCTCTATAAATACAGGTAACTGGGCCGCCTGCGTTTATGTTTGCTAGGCCGCTCCCAGTGCCTATCGAATGGGGACACGGGACACTGTGTAACAAGCAGAATCAGCATTGCCCTGGCAGCAGCACGCCACGACCAACCGTATGAACAGTTTTACAGGCCAAGTGTCTTCTCCCCGCCCACCCCCCCCCACACATATGCTTGATAAAAAACTTCAAAATTTCAAAACCCATTTTGGATGAATTACTGAAGAAAGCGAAACGCAGCTGGCATCTGCTGGGGGCAGAGACCCCGCCCCTGCTGCTTTTTTTTTTTTTTTTTAAAGATTTATTTATTTATTTATACAAGCACTGGGCACAGTCAGAAGCGCGGGAGGGTGAGAGAATTCACCAGAGCCAGAGCGGGGAGCAGAGCAGGCAGAAGGACCGAAGGACACTGCTGAGGGGAGCAGCGGGCGGCAGGAGAGGTCTGCGCGCCATGTGGGACCCTCCTCCGGTGGCCGGGGAGCAGCCGGGGATCGAACCGGCACTGCAGAAGCCGCGGGCAGCCCCGCAACACAGTGCTCAACCTCTGCGCCACCGGGGAGGCCCTCCCTGCTGCTTTCTTGAGGTGACCGCCCCAGCCCAGCATGAGGACGCGGCCGACGGCGTCTTCCCCGCGAGCCAGCATAGGGGGACAGTCTTCAGACGTCGCCAGTTTGCTGAGTGATCGCCGTGGAGCGCCCACCGTCACACCTGAAGGTATTTCCATGAGAGCAAGACCTACACTCGCGCCAGCACCGTAAGCGCCGCGGGTCCGCAGCAGACGCTCTCTCCTTCCCTAAAGGCCTCGGAGCAGCTGGCTCTCCGGCAACCCCGTGGCCACCTTTCGCGCGGCTGGATTATGCTGACTGACCTCGGGCTGTACGCGAAGGCATCCTCATGTTCATAGTCTTTGCCTGGCTCACGGAAACCTCGGGGAACTTAGGATCGGACCACCCCTTGGATTTAGGGTGAAACTTTCACTAGACAAGGCCCAGGACCCCCTGGCGCTGCCGACTGGGGGAGGGCTCTGCGTGCTGGGCGTGGACACCAGAACCCAGGGCAGCCTCGGGCCATCCACTGTCCACTTCCACTGCTCCCGGGTCCTGGAAGAACCTGGAATTTGTTAGCTAGCTTTATTTTTTGGCAAAAAGTACATTTTTGCCAAAGGAAATCGGGTATCTTCTCAAGTTCTGGTCAGCTTTGTTAAGACTGCCCAGGGGGCATCCTAGAGTCGGAACCAGGCAAGGCCCAGATGCTGGGCGGGGACCGTCCTCCAGCACAGGCGACCCGGCCGCAGAGGCGCGGACCACCGCCTCTCGCTCCCGCCTTCAAATCCGGACGGTGAGCCCCACACTGGCCAGCCCCCCTCTTCCCTGGCGAAGGTCTGGGTCAGGGAGGCCTCCTAGACTTACTGGTGTTGTCAACCACCCAGACCACACAGCAAAGCACTTTTAAACCACACACATACGTGTCTACGGCGCAGCTCGTGAGAACGATCCAGCTGAGCAGGGCGGAGCACGGCAGGCTCCTCAGAGCTGGGCCAGGCAGATAGTCTTTGGAGCACCGATGCTTAAAGCAGGCAACACACACACTCATGGACACACACGTGTGCTCACGTACACACACAGACACACAAGTGTGCTCACACACAGACACGCGTGCACGGCGATGTCCGCCCAAGGTCCTTGCTACGTGGTAGGGAGGTGAGCCGTGCGGACACTGCAGTCAGGACGCGGCGAGACGGCTTCCAGATTATTCTGACACATGCAGCCATGAAGGTCTGGGACACAAGAGCAACGAGGAAAAGATGTTTGCTTGAGTCGAAACTACAAAACTCCATGTCCAAGATCTGGCTGCATAGGGTGGGGGCTGGTGGTGGGGCCAGGAGTGAAACTGGGCAATCAAGCACGGATAGACCTGCGCCATCTCTGCCTCTGGCACTCTGGCCCATGGAGTGCCCGGCTGGGCCAGAACGTTAGGCGGTGGCAGGAGGGAGTTGAGGGGACTGTGTCAATTTCTACGCTGGCCGCGCCAGCGCTGGCCACGAGCGCCTCCCTGCAGAGGTGACCCTGCTGGGCAGGAGCCCCCGCCCAGGGCACCCCAACACGAACCCGGTGACTGACACTCTGTCCCCGGAGGGCTGGGGCCAGCCAGCACCAGGGCCAGGCCGCCAGGAGGAGGGGAGGTCCGGGGCCCGCCCATGGGGCAGGTCCCCAGGAGCGTAGGCCCCTGGCAGGGATGGCAGGGAGCACCCAGGCCAGCACCGGGCCCTTCGGAGAGGATTCTCAGGGACAGGTTAATTGAGTCCTGATGAGTCGGTGGCAGACAAATGACCCAGGGGAGCCCACCCGACCCCGGCTGCTCCCCGCCCAGCGCCCTGGCTCCCGGGGCTCCTGCCACCTTCCCCGCCTGCCTGGAAGCCACAGGGCGCGTCGGGCTTCAGTCTCCACGGTGGGAAGGGCGCGGCTCCGCCTCCGTGTCGAGTGCAGGCGTCTGCCCGTGCTCCCGCCCCCTCATTCGGGCCTGCGTCCAGGGGCAGGCCGGGCTCGGGGCACAAGCGTCAGCCTCTGCAAGCCTGGCGCCGGATTGCCACATCTCGGGCCCGAACAGCGGCTCTAGGGCTGGAGGACGCGCATTTCCCAGCTGTTTCTTCCCCACTTAATTTAAGTGCAGTGTTGTCAGCTTGTCCTGATCAATAAGCGGGCATCGCAGGGCTCGCCAACCTCCGGGCTCCGCCAGGTGGTCCTCGGCAAGGTCAGCGATTTCTACAGCGCCGCGCTCAAGGCTGGGGCTGCGGCGGCTGCCAGTCGGAGCCGGGAGCACACTCCCTACTTCAGCTGCGGCTTCCAACTGGCATTTTATTTTTCAGTCCGAGGAGGCGTATCAGTGCCCACAGCCTGAGCAGGCTGAGCTTCCTCCCTGCAGACTGGGGGCTCCCAGGAAGCCCCCCACCAGCACCCCGCGGTGCACTGGGCCGCCCCCCACCCCGAGAGCCAGCGTGAGGGGCTGCGCAGCTGCAGGGCCCTGGGCAGGAGGGCTCTGGGCCTCCTTCCTGGGAGTCCCCCGGCCGGCCCCGTGGCCCCCTGGACGGGGTGACAGCCGGGGTGGGGAGAGCTGCTGTGCCTGAGGGCTGCCTGGTTGGAGGGGGCTGCGCTGGGCTCTCCCAGGGGCGGACCGTGGCGAGGACCCCTTGTGATGGCGCGGCTGCCCCCGCTGTCCACACCCACCTGGAAGGAGGGTACCCGGGGCACAGGGGGGCATCAATGAACTCTCCCCCGATGGGGCCTTCCCAGGAACTCCCGGGCAGGGCTTTGGGAGAGGCCCAAGGTGGGTTTGAGAGAGACACACATGAGAATCCTCTCTGAGGCTCAGCAGTGGAAGTGACGGATCTTAACCTCCAGCCAGCAGGTTCCACACACGCACACACGACTGGTCTCACAGCCACGAGATGACGGCTGTGGCAGAGGAATTATTAAACATTTTGCTGAAAGGGAGCACTGTGGTCGCTTTAGGAAGCCAACTCAGCCCCGCCTGCTAACACCCTCATCCGGGAGTCGGCACAGGGACGCCGAGGTCCACCCCACTCCCGGCTCAGGGACCCCAGGGGTGTCCACAGCACCTCCAGCACCAGGCCTCGGCGGGTGTGTCCGCCCCCTGCAGCCTGGACAGCCTCGCCCGCGAGGGCCTCGCCCGGACAGGGGGCGCGGGGAGTGCCCACACCACCGCGGCGGTGAGCTGCCCGGGACGCGCGGCCCGTCTTTCTCGCGGGTTTGGCCGCCGGCCTCTGCCGGGGCCTGGAGACGCGTCCCAGAGCAGCGGCTGTCACAGTGAACAAAGGAGGGCGGGAGACAAGCGGGAAAGAAGTTCAAAGAAGTTATTCATGACAAACATCATGTAAAAGTGTATCTCAGGAATAATGGCTTTGTTAAACAATCGCTCCTTGGAGAAAAATGAATCAAGAATAAACATGACGGACCTTGGCGAGAGCGTGGGGGCGGCTGGCTGTGGAGGCCGAGGCTGGAGGGCGGCCGTGCGCCCCGTCCACACCCACAGGACGCTCACCGAGCTGCGGACAGGCCCGTCACGCACAGCCTGGAGGGAGAACGCGCCTTCACAGCCGCCTCCAGGGCTGACCCTCAACGGCCACGTGGCTTTGGTCAGTCGCTCCTGGCCAGGAACGTCCAGGTGATTAGCTTGTCACTAACCAGCCTTTGGAAATTTCAAGATGATCAGCTGAACCCCACGACAGTTCCAACGCCCGATGCTTTAACAGGAAAGGGGGGATTTCCGTGCGGCTCTACTCTGCCCTAAAAAGACGAACTCGGTGCTTCTCATGGCACTGAAGGGTCTGGACAAAGTGGGGTGGTCTGGAGGGACGACAGCGAGGGCCGGCGGGAGGTCAGGAGCCGGGCTGGGCACGGGACGGCTCACCGCAACTCCACCTGACACCAGGCGGAAGAGGCAGCCCCGGCCTGGCTCCAGGAGAAGAGTGTGATGCAAACAAAACACACGCCGAAGGACGTCAAAGCTCCCCAAATCCTCAACAAAGTCTTAGCAAACCAATCCAGCAACACACTAACATCCCGCCGGGACCCGTTTACTCCAGGGACGCAGAGATGGGGCCACACCCAAATTCAACCACGAAAATTCACATCAACACAGGAAATATACCCCCCAGGGGCACATCAGCGGGTGCCAAGAAATCATCATGTCAACACCCAGTTATGACGAAAGCCCTTTAAAGCTGGGGAGGGGCGACACCCCTCAGCCTCACAGCCGCAGCTGAGCGTGAAAACCCACTCGCAGGCCTGGCCCGGGAGCGGCAGCTGAGCTGACCGGGAGCGAGGATACGCCCCGCTCTCTCCTTGGCAGGACAACAGCCCCAGAATCACCGTCTCTGCGGAGCGATGCGGGCTCACACGCCCGCCAGACCACGCCAGAGCACCGGTGGGTGCCGTCGGGAGAACGAGCCGTGGGGCGCGAGAGTCAGAGCCGGCACTCGGCGCGGCGCCCGGGCACGCGGTACTGACCTTGCCGGAAGACGGGGTGGTGGAGAGCCGGCAGGGGCAGGTCTGCGACGGCTGTGGGCTCCTGGAAATAGGCCTGCAGCCAGGCCGCGCACTGCTCCAGCGGCTCGGGCGCCTCCGCAGGTCCGTCGGGTGGCTCGGGGGCCTCAGGGGCCGTGGTGGGGCTGTAAAAGGAGCACAGGAGCTTGGTGAATCCCCAGGCCTCGCCAGCGTCCGGGGAGGAAAGCCGCGCGGGTTCCTGGGCTTGGGGCCGGCGAGGCAGGGGCAGCATGGCGGCAGCGGTGGCTGCCAGGCCTCTCTCGGGCCACCATCCCCGGGACCCATAGCCGCCGTAGGACTGAGCTCAGGGCAGCTGTGGTCATCTGTAACACCACCGAGTGGTCACATCTAAAATACTGACCAGGATGCTACGGGGGGGTGGGGATGGCGCTGGGGCCCCAAGCTATGCCTCACAGGCCCGAGTGCGGCCTCTGGGGCTCCTCGGGGGCACACTCAGGCCCCAACTTCTGTGCCTGGGACCCCCCTGGGTCAGCTCACCCCGCTGGTTGGGCCGTGTGCCCCTGTTCTCTGCCCCACGGTTAAACCCACTGCGGTCGCCTGCCTGAGACTCCTGCTGCCCCCGGGCGCGGGTCTCGCCAGGCCCCAGGGAGCCTGGACGGCCTGGACAGCAGCACCTGCTGTTCCTGGGAGTGGGGGGTCAGGTGGGAAGGTCTGGGGTAGGAGGACACCATGACTCTTGGGGTGCCCGGACATCGAATGGGAGGAAATGGGCCTGCCAGGCGGGGGGACCTCATGGGAGGCCGCTGCGAAGGCGTCCAGGAGGACGGGCCTCGGTCAGCGCTCCTGCCCGCTCTCCTCACGAGCGACGCCTTGCCGGAGACCCTCCGAGTGGCACGGGGACCCTGGGTGCTGGGGGGGTCGGAGCGGCTTCCTGCTGCCGAGGGGACTGAAAGGAAAGCTGTTTCCCAGCCGCTCCTGCTCTTAACAGGATATCTGAAGAATTTTTATAGTAGTAAAATTCATCTTAAATTGATTTTTTATGCTTGTGCTAAAGATCTCAACCTCTGATTTACTCTGTAGTTCTCCTGTTTAACTCTTTCTCTATTGGCATTAGATAACTGTTCATGGGTGAAATGTAATTAAACAGCTTTGATTCCAAAGCCAGGATTTATGATCTTACATTTAAAATGAATGGCATTAAACACACACATAAAACAGATTTTTAAAGCCATGACACAAATTTCCATTTCTACAATAAAATGAAATTTATTCTCCGCCCTGCCCTCTCCCCAGCCTGGCCGGCGCTCCCGGGAGAGCCGCGTGACGGCACCACGCAGTGTGGACACGCCTCGTTGCGGGGTGTTTCCAGGCCCCCTGCCCACGAGCCCGCACCCCCGCAATTAAGGGCCCTGGCCGCGCACGTGAAGCCCACCCCGTGTTTCCGGGGCCAGCAGCTGCCCAGCGCTGAGCTGCCAGCACCTGTGGCCAAGTCCCCGGTTTGGGCACCTGGCCTTGGGGCCAGGCGTGTGGCCGGCCCTGGGAGCCCGTGGCCAGCAGACCGAGCCTGGGCTGATGTCGCCAGAAGGCAGATGAGGCAGTGACCACCCTGCCTGAGACCTGCCCAGCAGCCAGTCGGCTCAGGTCCGCTGAGGACACCCCAGACAACAGCGCCACGCTGCCTGTCCCCACATGCTGGGCACGGGCTGGCTGGTGGCTGCAGAATGGACGTGCTTTGTTGAGACCATTCCCCTGTGCCAGGAGCGGGCCTAGACACCTCGACGCGGCATGCACAGCCCCAGCCCCAGGCGTCAGGGTTTCTGCAAGAGCCCCACTGGCCCACTGGCCACCTCTGGGGTCGAAAGAACAGAAGGGACAGTGGGGCCTGGCCCACATGGCAGTGTGGGGCACGTGAGGAGCACCCCAGCCTGGGCAGCAGCCCCCAGCCAGCATTGGGTTCCTGCGCTGCCCGCCCCCGAGCCCTTCTCAGTGACGCCGCCTGTGCCCCTCACTGGTTTCTCGCACAGCATGCGGACAGGCGTGCCCCACTGTGCGAGGGAGAGTGTGAGTGGGAACAGCCATGCGGACGCGTGGGCCAGACGAGGAGCCGGTGCGCAGGGCGGTGCTGGGGTGGCGGCAGCCCGTTCTGGAGGCGCTGGGCCGCGGGCGCAGGGGCTTCCTTCCCAGCACACGCGGCCCCAGCGAGGTGCTGTCTAGCCTGGTCGGTGGCCGCGGGCAGCCACGCAGCGTCCGGCCTCTGCTCAGCCCACCGGGCTGCACTGTGGTCCCCGCGGGGCTCCCATCAGAGGCCGGGGTCGCCGTGGGAGGAGGCGCTGGGCCCCCCATCCACGCTCTGGGCGGTCACAGCTCTATTGCAGGAATTGTACGCGAGGTTTTAAAGGCCTCCTTAGCCCTCAAAATGTGGGGCTCAAATTAATGTCAGAACCAGAGTAAGACCACAGAGGAATTTACTGTAGTGTTTTAAAACTCTTGCCAAGAACAGAACATTTTATGTAAATTTTCAAATCCTCCCCATTTACGGTTCATGCCGCAAGAACTGTATATTTTTTCCTTTTAAAAATAATTGATTCTTAAAAATACATCAGCGATAATAAAATGTTTTTAAAAGACAATTTAAACACTACACTTGGCAGGCTAGAATGCCTTAAAAAAGGCTATTTACTTTATCCCTTAAATGTTCAAATGGTTAAAAGGAAAACTGTATTTTATCAAGACTTGAACATATCATTAAAAACCTCTACTATTTGACAGATGAAGATAAAAACACCCCAAAACTATAGATGAATTATCAGGTCCCTAATGATTCCAAAACAATTACAGGATGCAGAGCAATCGAGTTAAATTTTATTCAAAAGCCTACTACACTTGTGTTTTCTTTTATTTTTCTATCAAGAAACCCAGGAGGTTTAAGCACAATTCATTATGTATGAGACCCACTTGCGGGGCTTGACTGTTGATTAATAGCAAAGTTTGCTGTGTGTACATTGCAACATTAGATGCATACAATATGCTAACTTATTCTTTCGCTGAAACTAATTATTTACAAAAATGACTACTTGAGACCACAATTTATTAAATGCATGCATCTAGTCTCAATGTGGCCCCAAAAGACAGCCTGGAATGAAGATCTTTTACTTGACGTGACAACTTCTAGAAACGCTGTTATTAATATTGTAAGTGTGGCATATGAAGAGTTCCGGTAGCCTTGGTCTGGGAGGTGTATTTCCACCACGGCGCGGTGAGTGCGGAAGGTCGGACACACTTGGAGAGGTAGATTCCTCTTTCCCAAAGAATTTAGCTTCTTATAAATAAAATGTTTATCCATTAGCAATGGAATCTGTTAAAAAGACAGCAGCTAACGTAAAAGAAGAATAGGAATTCCTCATCAAATTGTTGCTTAAATAGGTTTTTTCCACTCTTGCCCATAAGGACAAATTTAGTTCATTTATTGGAAAAATCTGTAGAAATATAAAACTCTCTTTAAAGAGTCACTCCATCAACCTTATCAAATTCTTGGTACTCCCAATGGCACGCTGTTCCCCCAAAGGGCTCTGGGGTTCGCAGCTTCCCGTTCTTCAGCAAAGCTTCCCTACCCTCAGGACAGGACAGAGTCAGCCCATGGGGAGTCATGCATGTCCAGAGTCTGGGGGTTTCCAGTGGGGCGCTGGGCACTCGAGGTGGGAGACGCTCAGGGCAACGCGGGGAAAGTGGACGGGGAGCAGCCACTCATGGTAGCACCCCCGCCGGCCCCTCCCTCTCCGGGCCAAGCACCCTCAGGGCCGTGCCCGAGGCCCTCAGAGCCGCACGCAGCGCCTGGCCGGGCCGATGCAGGTAAGGAGGGCAAGGTCTGAGCCCGAGGCAGGGCAGAGGAGAAGGCGCCGAGGGCTGCCCACCGTGCTGCGCCTTGAAAGGCCCCATGGCCACCAACGGTGAAAGGAGACGGGATGTCCACCAGGCTGCCGGTCACAGACGTGGGACACGTGGCCTGGGGTGGGGCCTGGCCACAATGGCAGCCAGGGAGCTGCAGGGCCCCCGGGGGGAGCGGAGCTGGGGCAGAGACCAGGGCCGCCTCTTCGTGAGCCACGGCAGTGTCCGGCACCAACCAGCAGCCGGCACCCGAGGGCACCCCAGGGCGTCTCCGCGTCACCTCCACGGCACGGCGGGGCTCTGGAGAGCGGGCTCCCGGGACGGCGCCGAGGGCCCGCCCAGTGAACTGCCCCGGGAACCATCACCGCTGCTCCGCGTGGAGGTGCGGCCGACACTGTTCTGTCTGCTCCTCCCCAGACCCCTGGGGGGACGGCCTGTGTCCTGGAAGGGGCCCGGCCAGAGCCCCGCGGGAGCGGCAACCAGCACAGAAGGGACGGAGCAGGGATGGAACCAGAGTCTGAGCCCAAAGACCTTACTCTCCGGACACTTCCACAGGCCAGGGGCTTGCTGTGTCTTTGAAGTGGCCACGGAGCCGCCCCGGGGGGGTCCTGTGCCTGCGCCATCTCCGGGGCACAGACACTGCCCACAGCGGTTGTGTCTTTCCTGTGATCTCTGTGCGGTTTCCCTAGTCCACAGCACTAAGATCTGGCGCACCGGCCTCTTGTTCAGGGACAGTGGGGGTCTGAGTGTCGACTCTACTTGTTGTATTCTGGAAGCTTCCGAGGAGAGCACTGTGAGGCCTGGACAGCGGCCCTGCATCCCGCCCTGGAAGGTGTCTTTCTATCCGGCGCCTGGATGGCGGGTCCAGGTGCCGGGGCGGCCACGGCCTGGGTCGGGCAGCGAGACGCAGGGGCTGGCGGGGCGCTGGCGCATTCCGGATTCCGCTTTTCCAATGAACAATTTGCGGAAAACAGCTCCCGGGGGCGGAGGGTGCCACAAAGACTCCCAACGGCGAAGGCTGCATTTCCCTGCCTTGCAGGCCGCACAGTCGGCCGCCGAGTATCAGAGCACTGGAAGCCGAGGGCGAGGCCTCGCTGCCCATGTCACCACCGTGGCCCTGCAGACACACGCGGGCCCCTGCTCCGGGGCGTCTGTGTCTCGCTCCCGCCGGGAGGCCGCCACCCGCACGCCGGACTTATCCAAGAACGTGACAGGAAGCGGCAGCCCCGGGGCTGGGCCTTCCTCTGCGCGGTCAGTGGTGTCCAGTCTGGCCACTGCCCACACCCAGCACTTGCCCTGGAGGAGTCGAGGAGGCCACCAGCCGGATGATAGCAGGACGGGGTCCCAGTGGGGAGGCCCCCTGCACCCCCTTGACGCCCCTGCCGGTGCTGCAGCAGGGCTGGACGCCCCAGGACCGAGTCCACTCCGGGAGGCAGGAGGGCAGCGGACACAGGCAGCCCGAGTCCCCCAGCACCCCGTCTCCCCGTGAGGGGGCTGGACCCATCGTCCCTGTTAAGGAGCGGGTCTCGCTCTCCTCAGCCCGTGCGGCGCCCCCTTCGGCACTCGGGCTGGCTCACACCCCGCCGGGCTTGGCTCGCAGAGCGGACCCTGCCGGCCCCAGCACAGGGTCCCGTGGGGACAAGGATGCGCCTCCCAGCAGGGCGTGTCTCCCCGTGACCCCTAAGATAAGGAGCTGCTTCCCCTTCCCAGCGGGGCTAGTGCTGCCTCCACGGCCTCGTCCGCAGCCCTGGCTCTCGGGGTCCTGGCAGGAAACCGCGGCCTGCAGGTCTCCACAAGCACCAGACACCCCCGTCGTCAGACACAGCGCAGGGCTGGAAGAAACGCGCGGCTTCTGACGTGAG
Organism: Talpa occidentalis; assembly: GCF_014898055.3. Classification (NCBI taxonomy): domain Eukaryota; kingdom Metazoa; phylum Chordata; class Mammalia; order Eulipotyphla; family Talpidae; genus Talpa; species Talpa occidentalis. Next base: position 1,074,276 of record NW_023605194.1, read on the forward strand.
CGACCCCCAGCGTGTCCTGGGAACCCCGCTCCCCGGCCGCTTTCCCGGGGCGCCTCTGTGCTGCGCCGAGGGCTGCAGCTGGAACACGTTAGCCGGGGCCCGGCGCAAACACTGCATTTAATATCAGAGAAGTATATTGACTGTGCATTAGTGGCCAAAAAAATCTTAAGCAACTATGAAATGGACAGTTAATGTAATTGTATTTTAAAACACTGAGGTCATATTTAATTTTGAATTGAAACTCTTAAAATGTGCTTTCTGGCAAGGACAGAGCGCCATAAAACAACGCTAACTACAGAAAAAAACCAAAACTCACATTATTAAAATAAATCTTTTTTCCAGAGTACGAGTATCTGCAAGAAGCAGATTACAAGGAGCAGAGAACATTTGCCCTTCCTCAGCAAGCTCTGTCGCAGCACCCGCCCGGGAGGCGAGCTCAGGCTGGAAGCCCGGCCGTGGGCCGCGCCGGCTCCTTGCGTCCTCCCAGGGTGCTCCACCGGGTCGGCTACACCCCGAGGCCCCCCCACCTAGAGCGGGCAGCGGCGCCCCCAGTTACGTCCGAGCGGGAAGCCGGCGCGTCGCGGCTCCAGAGGGCGCCGGCAGGTGAGCGGCCCGCAGGTGAGCGGCGAGGACGGGCGGACGCGTGTCGCTGCGGAGCCAGCCGGCCGAGGTTCCCTGGAGAAAGCACCGACCTGGAGTCCAAGCAGGTCGCAGCGTCCGAGTTCACACGCCTCTCCCTCCTCTCAGGCCTCAGCGCGGCGGGGAGCTGTCGCCGGCGGGCCCTGGGCCGTGGGCTGCGAGCGCCGCCTGGACCCACGCACGGCCCGGGGAGGAGAGGCGGCCGGGCATCGCGGCAGGGCGGCGCGCGGGGACAGTGCACCCTGACCCCGGGACAAGGGGGCAGCAAGCCTGCAGCCGGGGGACCCGTCCGGAGCACTGGGCCTGGGGGTGACCCCACACCCTCCCCGAGCCTCAGGACAGCAGGGGTGCTGGGGCCGGCTTGAAGGCGCCAGTCCCTGCCCTCCCATTGGTGCCCTCCCTGCCAGCACATGGGGTCTCTGGGGCCCCTCATTGTGCCCAAGGCAACCCCACCGCTCTGCACACTCTCTTTTCTGGTCCGAATCCCCAGCACCCCTGGAACGCGGCGGCCCCTCGGGCACATGTCCTGCTCGCATGCCCCTCAGGCACTGGGCTTGACGGCAGCCTGGGCCTCGGGGCTGCGCAGCTCCGGGGTGACGCGCAGGCACACACCCCTGAGGCCCCAGGTCCCGGGAACAGACTCTATGAGGGCCCAGGCCCCGCTGAGACCACCGACCCCTCCCTCCCAGCACAGCCCCTCAGCACAGGCCCTGGAGCCCACTGGCCCCCAACACGGCTGCCTACAGCAACGGGCACCCCAAACCCACCCACGCATGTTTGGGTCCCCCCCCAAGGGCCCTGGCCTCGCATAGAGCTCACGCCAGCCGGGACCCCACTGTGCCCAGGGCGCTCCTCTGCCCCCAGCAGACGGACCGGGCCCCCGCGCTCTCCAGGGCTCCCTCCCGTGGCTCCACGCTGGGCCTCTCCCCTGCAGGGGCCCCAGATTCAAATCCAAACTGCTCCCGGCAGTGTCCACCCGCCAGCCCCACCCAGCAGAGGAGCCGGAGGCCCGGGGAGCAGCGGTAACGCAGGAGAGCGAAGGCAGGACCGCTCCACCCTCCGCCCTCTCCAAGACGCTGTGGGAATGGGAGCGTCGGTCTGAGAACGTCTCTGCGGCCAACGTGTCCTTCGAGGTACAGTCCTCAGCTCATCCGAACGGACCGTTTTCTTGCTAATTATGACGCTGGTGATGCGAAACCCCGACTATTTCCAAGAACCAACCCGGCAACTCCAGGGGAGGCTGGCTCTGGAGCTGAACCCCGAAGCTCAGAAAAACTGCAAACTGCTCTGCCTGCCATTTGCAATTAAACATTTTATGGGAAAAAAGTGAAATAAAATACATATACTAGAAATGTGTGACTCTGTTGAACATTTTAAGAAACAAAGGATCAAAAAGAAACAGATGTTTTTCTAAAAACCAAAAAAACTCTAGAGCAATGACTTCACCTCTGCACCCCCAGCTGCAAGGGAGCACGGTGGCCCCGGGGTCTGCCCAGCACGGACCTGCTGGCGGATGCAGAGGCCGCAGCCCTCCGCCCCTCTACCCCCTGCAGGGTGGTGCCCAGCTCAGGGCATGGACGCCAACGGGCACGGCCCGGCCAGGCTGGCAGAGGTGCAGCGTCCCCTCCGGGCGTGGGCACTGGAGGTCATGCCCCTGGTCGGGCCGAGCCGAGACACAGCCTGGGGCTGCCAGGCCGGGGGACAGAGGGCACCTGTTCCGGATGCCTGGGGCGCCCGTCCTGGCCCCCAGTCTGTCCTCACCCTTCACACTCACTCCCTGGGGCTCCCGCGCTGCTGCCGCGAGTCTCCCACCCGAGGACGGGGGGAGGCGGAGAAACCAGACCTGTGGCCACCTCCAGGCCAGACTCACCAGCCTCGGTGCAGGGGTGGACTCCGGCCACCCAGGGGCCCCGTAGGGGCCGGTGTGGGTCAAGACCCCGGCTTTTCACTTTCCTTCTGACCTGATGTATGACCAGCAGCTGAAGGCCGAGCTGGTGCCCACTGGGCCCCAGGCCCCCACGCCTGTGTCTGTGGCTTCGGACATAAGCCCGGAGTCACCGGCTTTCTCAGAACAGACTGAAATAAGCTTCTGAAGCCGGAGGAGTCATTTCCTTCACAACTGACATGGAAAGTGGCATGAGGCGGTGGCAGACGGCTGGCGAGGCCCGCCTGGGGATGTCGCCTGGAACTTGCGGCAGTCAAGGCCAACGGGGCGGGAAGACGATCACCAACCCCGAACCAGGAGGGTGAGGTCCTGCAGGGCCTACGTGGGCGCGAGCACCGCGCGGAAGCTTCCTCTGACTGAGCAGCGCAGGGCCTGGCGGCGTCCACCCCGGTCTGCTGACCTCCAGGGCCACGGCCAGGCCTCTGAGGTTGCCTGCCACGGGCACGGCTTTCTCTGAACCATCTCAGAGCACAGCAGCAATGCGCAACTCAATGTTCCAGAAATGCCCAGAGTGAAGAATTCCCGCCACCCACCCACAGGCGGGCAAGGACCCTGGGGAGCGGCCTGCCCAGGGGGGGCCGGGACCAGCCGGGAGAGGGCGGGAGGAGAGGCCGGGACCTGGCCGGGGGGCCGCGCCTAAACCCTGAGCTCGCTCACGCCTCACGCCTCCCGGCGGAATGTCCTTGACCAAACATCCCCCATCGCCGCAGCCCCTACGCTGCCCCCGCACACTCGGAAGTCGGCAAGTGGAATGTCTGACTCGAGCACCTGCTTCCCGTTTCGCTGACCAGTGACACCGGCTAAACCTCATCACAGAGCAGTCTGGAAGCCTTCATGGGACATCACTCCTCCAGACCTCCCGGGAGAGGCTCTCCGCAGCTTTCCCACGATGACGGCATCAGATCCTCCGTCCAGCCGTGGCGTCTGCCTCCCACAAACACAGCCCCGCAGAGCGCGTCCCACCACGCCAGAGAGCTCAGGGCTCGACGCGGGGCCCCTTGTGGGTGCTCGCTGTGAGCTGCGGCTGCACTTTTCACAAATCCAGGCAGGACGTGTAAGACTCCCAGCGCCCACAGGGCCGCTCTCCCCACAAAGGCGCATCAGAGAGCAAACCCAGCCTCCCGGGGGTCGCCCGCCTCCCGTGCATGCCCCAAGGGGGTGCTTCCTCCCCACCTCAAGGCTCCAGGCTGATTCTCGGTATTTTCCTTTATCCTCAGCAAAAGAAGTTACCGCATGCACACCCCTGCTCTCACGCGCAGCTTTAGCAGGTATTTTAAAGATATTATGAGACTGGAAAACACACAAAGGACGTGTCCTTTCAGGGGTGTCAGACCAGGTGAGGATTTAGGTTTGTGGAAAGGAAGCAGATCACTCAGCACGCTCAGTACAGGTGTCCACAAAGGCCCCCGCGGCCAGGAGTCCAGGGCGCCAGGATGGGGCAGTGCCTGTCCATTGCAAACCCGGGGGGGGGGTGATGAACACCACGGCCCCAGCAGCCAGCTCAACCCCGACTCCTTAGCAGGTCACGTCTCCTTGCGATGCTTGATTTACGCAGCAACACCCTCTAACCCGCAGACGCGACAATAAAGATGCAGACGAGGGCTGGAGATTTCCACGTGTGCGTTCTCTTCCTCACCAGGTGAAGTGGTTTGGCTAGCTGTCACCAACACGAGGGGTTCATTAATAGGCAAAAATTAATTGTATGTAGACTGAATTAATGAGATGGAAAAACATGCATATTTCAGCTAATACAGAGGGGACCGGCTCCGCGCGGCACCATAATGAAGGGGCTGGGCCGGGCCGAGCAGCCCCAGCAAGCGGGTGCACTGTGATCGGGGGGCTGGAGGTGCTGCGACAAAACACACTGTGAAATGTAAACAGTAGGCAACTGTTCTGAGCACAGAGTTGACCCCAGCGCGTGTTCTGCAGACTGCCATCCTCGGGTTATAAATAAATGATTAGATGTAACGTCTCAGGGGATTTCCCTTTTCCACAGCAATTACAGGAGCAGATTATTGCCGTCCAAGAGGGGTTCCGGGGACAGCCCTCGACTGGCGGGTCTCACTCACTCGGTGCTCCCGGGTCGGGCTCTGTGGCAGGGCCCGATGTCGGCGTGTTCTGCTGGCACCGCAGCCAGGCGACAGGCCGCACACGGGCACACACGGCCCAAGTAAAATCTGGTGCTGTCAATAACAGGGAGCCTGTCTTCCTTCCCCAGGCGCCCGCGGGGGAGCCCCGACCTCCCCGGCCACACTGCAGTCGTCGCAGCCCAAGGTGAGGACGGGAGAAGTCAAAGGCAGCGCCGTGTGCAGCTCGCGCGAATCCAGCGCAGGTCTCCTCCGGCCTGAAGCAGCGGGAGGGTCAGCCTGGAAGCTCTGATTTCGTCCTGGGTGCTCGGGGCGCCCACGCTGGGACCCGCTCACCCCCTCGGGCCCAGCTTCCTTCTGATTTTCGCAACTGGCAAGTTGTCGCCCTCAAGTTCTAAAGCTTTTCTATTTGGAGATGAGAAACTGCAAGAACAGCAGAGACCCCCATGCTGTCCCCACGGCGCGAGCCGCGCCCCCACGACACAGCTTCAGGGCCGGGCAGGCCGCCCCCGCCCGCAGACTCACCTCCACTGGCCTGTATTTTCATTTAAAACTGTGATTTCAGGCCTCCCCAGCGCGGGTTTGATCCCAGGTGGCCTTGGAGCAACCCACAGGGTGCAGCAGACCCCTCCTGTCTCCCCGCTGCTCCCCTCAGCAGTGTGTTTCATCAGTCTGCCTGTTCTGCTCCCCACTCTGTCTCTGGTGAATCCTCTCAACCCCCCCGCACATCTGGCCTGCACCCCAGCTTTTGTATAAATAAACCTTTAAAAAAAATAAAGCTGTCATTTAAAAAAAATCGTGATTCCATGACGTGCTTAGACATGCCAGCCCCAGCAGGACATGCAGTTGGACCCGCCTGCCCTGGACGCCGTGGCAGTCAAGCTGCTCCCAGCCACCTAAGGGTGCCCTTTCCGTGTCCCAGACACGAAGCTGGAGTCGTGGGGCTGGTCTCTCCAGGCGCACCTGACTCCCAGACCCCGCCCGCATCCCCCAGCCTTGCCCGTGTCCAGCCGCTGCTGTCCTGGGTGAGGGCCGAGTCTGGGCAACTCCAGCTTTTCCTCACGCACCTTTGGATCAGCACCGCGCTGCTCCCAGGACCGTGGTCACTGCCTGTCCCTGTGGACATGCCCCTCCTCGGGCCAGGCGTGCAGCGTGGGCCTCCGCCACTTACCTCCTCCCCAGGGTTCCCTCCCAGGCCTCCCTGCCTGCCACCGGGCCCCTGCCAGCTGACCAGCAGCACCCCCCATGTGCTGACCACAACACACCCCCCAGAGACGTGCCCTCGAGTCTTGCACCACCTGACCAGGAGTGTCCCCCTGCTGCTGGGCTCAGAGTGCCCAGAGCTTCTCTGCCTCTGGTCTCCTGGGAGGGCGGCGCCCTCTCATCCTTCAGCAGAGCCGGCGGGCCCCGCGCCTGCACAGGTTGCTTGGGCTCCGTAGACGCTCCCCACACATGCCGGGAGAACGCTGCCCGGCTTGCTGGACAGACCTCGTTACCGACTCCACGCGGATGTCACACCACGCCGGGCAAGTGTTTGGGGGGGGCTACAGGCCAGGGAGCCCCCGAAGAGGACAGGGAGTCAGGCCGAGCGGGGCAGAAGCTGCCTCAGCTGATCTTCCGGCCACGGCGGTCCAGGTACCCCCAGCACCGGGGCACAAGGGCAGACCTGGGAGGCCTCATGGCCGCAGCAGGCTGGGCAAGGGGTGCTGGACTCTGCCCACCTCCCTCCAGGCCACCCCACGTCCCCGGGTGGGCGGATGCCTCGGGGAGGGATTCCCCTTCCAGGAACTACCGAGTCTCCGTTGCGCCCCCCGGGCCGGTCTCCACGCCGGTGGGTTTTAAGTGGTTTGTCTCGCTTTCCTCAGCTTGTCCGATTCAGCGACCCGAATGAAAAGTCTCGGTGTCTGCAAGTGACGCGGTGCGTAGGCCGCCCCTCCCCACGGCGGCATGAAATCACTGTCGCAAATTGATGGGCAGCACCCAGCCCCGGCTGCCCGGACTCCTGCCCGAACGGGTGGCCCCGAACTGGTGGCCCAGGGAGAGTCAGGGGCCGATGAGCTCGGTTCAGTCGCTTTGGGAAAGTCACTTTCAATTCGTGACACTCTCGTGTCCCCAGACCCGAGGAGGCGCTCACCTCGCGGCCGCACCACGGCAGGCCTCCCGCGCGGCCCGGCACCAGTACGGGCAAGAGCGGGCCCCGCGGCCCCACCGCCACACTCGGGGCAGAGGCCGCTCAGCCCCCACTTTCCAGTCTCAGTCCCCCCACGACGGACGCGCTCTGCCGGGGCCGCACACTCGCACCGACGGCCCCCAGGCCTCCCTGGCCCCCGCCCCACCAAGAGATCCAGCCGCACAGGAACGGCGTCCAGGTGGGGAGCAGACGTGCGCCAGCACGAGCCTCATCTGTCTCCGACACAGACCGCAACTGCCACGGTGAAGCCAACAACAAAACCCCGCGCTCGCTAGACGCCTCCACCGCCTGCCATGACTTGGCACCACGCACCCAAGTCATGCACCCATGGGGTGGTGGCCTGAAACACCAGGGAGCGGGGTGCCAAGCGCCAGGGCGCGACTGCAGTGTTCACACGCGCTGGGCTCGAGATCACGACCTTCCGGCCGGCCTCCTGCCGCTCACCGGCGTTTTTCCAGGAGTTGTTTGGCAGGTTCAGTCTTTCCTTGTGGCCGAGGGGGCCGGGACTGTCACCCCTGGCAGGTGCGCCCACGTCCCTCCACATCCCGGGAGGCCATGCTTGCCCGGTGCTCCCTCCCAGAGATGGACCGAAGGCCAGGCCAGGCCACTCTAGAACCCTCTGCGGCGTCCTCGAGGCCGGCGTTGGCGGGAATCAGAGTGTGGACTTGGGCAACTGCCGTGGCCGGCCTGTCTGCATTACTGGCGTCGGAACAGTGACCACGTCCTTCCTCCCTCCCACCCCCAGCACCTTGTCCATGGACGCTGGGGGCCAGGCTCTCCCTGCAGACCCCTCTTCACGGCAGGCGCAGGCGTGCCGGCCTCGGCAGCTCCCGAACTTGTGTCCACAGCCCGGCAGGAGCTTTCCAACCGCGCGGCCTGTTGCTGTAATTCCTGTAATGACCGCAGACACCAACGGAATCTAAATTTATCCCCGTCTTCTGATGGCTGCCCCCAGCTGCCTCGGTGAGCTGCCCACAGACCCAGGGCCTCAGGCCCGTGCGACACCCAGGGGCCCGAGAGGGCCCGCACCCTTGGCTCCGGTGGTCAGCTTGCCACTCAGCAGCACCAGCCCTGCGGTCAGATGGGCAGAGGGGCCAAGCCGGGGCAAGTGGGGAGCGGGGCCCCGCCGGCCCCGCCTGCTGTGGGGTGGGGGCGGGAGGAGCGTTGCGGCTGCAGATAGAGGAGGTGGGAAGAGGCCGCGGGACCAGCCCTACGGGACCGGCCCTGGTCACCAGCAGAAGGGGCGGTGCGGGAGTGCAGGGTCAGCGGCCGTGGTGTCCCTTTCAGACACCCGAGGCCGCTGGTCGCCACGTGAGATGAAGAGGAAGTGACTGACTGCGGACTCCAGGCGACCTGGGGGGTGTTGCAGGGACAAGGAGCTGACCCTGTGGCCGTGAATGCTGGAGCGACTCCGCGCGGAAGGCAAAACCGAAGCTGTGCCGGATGCTGCACAGAACACACGCGTGTGAGAGAGTGTGAGTGTGTGTGTGTGTGTGAGCTGCCGAGAGCAAACCTCATGAGTGAAGCCTTCAGTGGGGTGCCCAAGGCCAGGCGACCAGGGGGCATCTGCCCAGTGCTGCCCACTGACCACAGCGGCCGCAGGTCCCCCTCGTGGTCTTGAGACTTCCTGGCATGGGCTCTGGCGGCGACGAGCAGCTTCTGCACTTAAACAGTGAGGCCGGTGAGGGTTTCTAGCATGATCTCTGCTTAATGCGTGCATCGCGCGTGGATTACCCAGACGCCCGAGCGAGATGGAGACTTCATTTCCCCACGTGCTGCTTCTGAGAACAGTCATCCTCGATGCTTTCTTTTAAAGAATCCATTTATCAATTTAAAAGTGATTATGACGATCAGATGGTTATTTTCTATTAAACAGACTCTAACTCCAGCTGCAGCCCCGGAAGGAGGGGCCGTGTGGCCCCGCAGCTGTCCTGCCTCTGGCGACCCCTCACGGGCGGCTGCAGGCCTCGCTGCCCGGGCCGCCACACACGCGCGGCTGCAGCCTGTCCCGCTGGGCAGGAGCCGGCTTCCGAGCCGGCCTCCCTCCTTCTGGCCCCGCGGCCCAGCCCCGTCTCTGCTGTGCCCCAGGGAAGGGACCGTGTCTGGGGGGGGCGCTGGGCTCCTGCACCGAGGGGGCGGCGTGAGGGCTGCAGGGGAGGGGCAGGCGAGGGGCTCCTGCCGCCGGGCACTGGGTCGGGCTGCTGTGATGGGCTCGGGGTGAGGCTCCGCAGGGCCGCCCTCCCCGCCCGCCTGTGCTCATGTGCTCCGCCGTCCGTCGAGGCCGGGAGGGTGGAAATACAGCCATGACTGTCAAGACAGTGTGGGGTGAGGACGTAAGGGGCGAGGACACAGACAGACGCGGCTAATTTGTGACAACAGGTGAGAACGGACACCGCAGGGAATGGGTGTTCCCTTCCCATTGTCTGCTCTTTCATTAAGAAACAGTATCGAATGCAATCAATCCAGCTCTGAGAGCAACTGTGTGAGGATGAGCTTGAGAACAGTAACAGGCAGAGGCCAGCCTGCAGGCCAGGCCCCCAGCAGGCTGCTTCGCTCTCCTGAAACGCTGCTTTAAGACCAAGCCAGGAGGGTGTCGGCGCCCACGGCCACCACAATGTCTGTGACCGCGTGAGCAGCTGCAGGACGGCTCCCCACCTCGGCGAGGGAACGCAGGAGAGCCCGTCGCCATGTGGGGGGCTGCTCAACCCTACGAGCACTATTCATAGACAATAAGTTTATAAACTCCTCGGTGAAGGACCTAACGTATGTTAATTTGTAGCTTTATGATCAGAGGATGTCAGCAAAGCCCTCCCGTGACACTCGTATGCTCCTACTTCCTTTGCCGCTGACTGGGCGGTTTCTGAAACCGTCCCTGGCTGTCTGAGGAAGACACCTGCAGGGGAAGAATCGCGACTGGGCTCCGTCCGGCCGGTGTCCAGGGACCTCGCGGGTCCACGGAGTAGCCTTCCCCGAGGAGGTGGGCTGCGGCCTGCGCCTCCGAGCTCTGCGCCGTGGGGGGCTGCTCAGCGCAGGCGGCCTCGGCCCAGGCTCTTCCCGGCAAACGCGCTCTTGGCCCTCGTGTCTGTCTCCTCTCCCCTCAGGACGCTTCCCCCACCCGCTCTCCTGCTTCCACACCAGGACCAGCCGCTCCCTCCTGACGGACTCCGCCAGCCGGGAGCCAGGCTCCCCCGACGCCCGCTGGTCTGGTTTTGGTGCTCTACGGTCACCCCGCCGCCTCCTTGCCGGCACAGGCCGGCCACGCTGGCCCACGAGGACACGCTGCCGCTGCGGCTCTCCGCGCGCCCTCCTCCCTGCCGGGAAAGTAGTTTTGTTCTGCTGGCCGCCTCGTGCTGGCTGCAGCACCCAGAGCCGAGGGGCCCAACTGGTCCCACTGCCCGGGGTGTCCTGGAGCTGGTGCCCTGCGAGCGGGGCAGGGAGGGGCGGAGAGGGGCGGGGGGCGCTGCCACCCTGTCATTTTGACCCCCCCATCCCCTGTACAACAGCCCTGATGCGCCTCCCCTTCAGCTATGTTGCCCGGACTCCACGGAGTAAGTTGTTGAAGATCCCACGGAAAGGAGCTCCACTCCACGCGTGTCGCCCTCTCGGAGGAGCCACGGTCACTGGCGGTGAAGAGCTGCCCGCGGTGAAGAACCACAGTGACGGGGAGAAGGGAGACCCGTGTGGGGTGTCGGCATGGAAGGGCGTGGGCGCGCCGGTTCAGGGGGCAGAGGACAGCAGACCCCGGGCCCGGGCCCGAGCAGGGGGCACGTCATCCCCATCTCGGATCCTACCAGAGCAGTTGGGGCAAATTCAAAAGCCTGAGACCGCAGAAGCAGCACAAGCCACAGACGGTGGCTGCTGCGACCCTGCAGGGTCACGGCGAGACCGAGAACTCAGAAGCGCCCACAGAGGGTTGTCAGACGGGGCGGCGAAGAAAATGAAAACTCCAGCAGCCAAAAGCAACTGGAGACCAGGATCAAGCGTCCGTTGCGCCCCAGAGGGCCAGCGCCGCCCCTGGGGGGGCTGTGGAGGCGGCGGGAGATGACGATGAGGGGGACGGGGACGGGCGAGGGCGAGCAGGACACGGCGCGCGGCCACGGCGCAGGACAGACGCCCGCGACGGCGCAAGCACCGCGCTCTTCGGGCAAACCCACGAGTGGCCGTGGGCGCCAGCGCTGCCGAGGAACCGGGCGGAGTGGCCGCTCTGCACGTGCATCTTCAAGTCATGGCCTCTGACCCCGAGTCCGCCGTGGGTCCCAGCCCAGCAATGCAGGCAAACAGCACGTCCTACCCTGTGCCAGGCAAGAAGGCTGAGCGCCAGTTCAGTCTCCAGAGGCCCCAGGGACGTAAAGAGAGCTGCGGCTAACGCGGGGCAACAGGTGCCACGCCGGCCCCGGCCTGGGGCTGGTGCTGTCCACTCGCGCCGCACACTCTGCCCCGGCCTGGGGCTGTCCACTCACAACACACACCCTGCTAAGCGCGGAGGACGGGGCCTGTCCACAGAAACCAGGATTTTGTCCCCCAGCCCCTGCACCCCCCAGGCCCTGCACACCTCGATCCCTGCCCCCCAGCCCCTTCACCCCCACCCCACCTCTGCAGCCCCTGGGCTCAGGCGCACCCCAAGGTCAGGGCTGTGCTGTTATCTCCCAAATTCAATGGAAAGATGCTCCAAGTTGGACTCCGCCTCAGGTTCAGACGCTATTTCACTTCTTTTACAGCCAGCCCGACAGCTGAGGACCCCACTTTCTGCAGTTCAGTGTGGTTTTGCAAATGCTTTTCTGGCAGCAACTGGGGAACCTGTGGGGACGAGAGGCCTTGCAACGTTCCACACACGCCTCTGCCGGGAAGCCACAGCCTGTTGTGCGGGCCAGTCAGCAGGGCCTGCGCCCCCTTCTCTCCTGAGCGGGCAGCAGTGGCTGCTGAGACCAGGACTCGGCCCGGACCCCACACCCACTGTGCTGGCGAGATGGGGGGGCCGCCCCAGCAGGAGCACCCGACTGCTCCAGGTCAGGCGCAGCTGCACGGGTCTCCTGAGGCAGGGAGGAGCCCTGAGGTCCTGCGCCGGCCCCCCCAGGTATCTGGGGGACAGAGCCACGCATCGTGGGGAGCTCAACCTTGTGGAGAGCACATACCCCCAGGGGCGCCAGCCCACGGCCACAGGGATGCTCCCGGCATCGGGCTCGAGCTCAGGGCAGGCGCCCCTCTGCCTGGAGGGGTGCACAGGGCTCGGGCCTCTGTCCCCAGAGGCTGGGGTCCCACAGGCCGATCAGGTTAATCGATTATGACACCGAAATGTGGTATTAATTTCATTTCAATCAACGGAACTTACTTTCTTGAAAGATAATTTCTTCCAGGACATGCCGAGTCGCCGCGGAGCAGCCGTGGGCGCAGGGGCTCGCTGCTTGGGCGCAGGCTGCGCCCCAGGCCTCAAAGCACGTTATTAGATATTTGGGTTCGTGGAACCTCATTGATGTTAATGGGAAGAACGTGGACTTCCCAGGCGGAGCCGGCGACGCAGGGGTTAAGAATCTTAGTGAATTAGAATCAAACTCGCCTCTGAGAAGCCGGGCCCCAGCGCTGCACACAGGCCCCGCACCAGAGTCTGTGGCCCAGCACGGACGTGGGCCCCGGCAAGGCTCCTGCTGCCCTCCGGGACGGCGCTGCCGCCGCCTGCCCACCTCCCACCCCGCCTGCCCGTCCGCGGCGGCCTCCGCAGCGCCCTGAGTGGAGGAGGCACCCACACGCTTCAGAAAGGCAAAAGCAACACGAGAGAGTTCATGGGACAGGGGTGCACCCCCGGGTGCGGAGCAGCCCCCGGACCTGATGACCTTCCGGGCGCGGTGGGGAGAGCCCACCAAGCCAGCGCCGTGGTCAAGAAGCCGCCAGGAGAGCTTCCAGGGCCCGAGGGGACGGCGCGGGTGCGGTCAGGAAGGGCTGGCCCAGGTGCTGTCCCGAGATGGGCTGCGCTGGGGGCGAGGGGCTCCGTGCCCCGGGGGACACGCTCGTCAGCTCATGCCGTCCTGCCCAGGGTGGAGGCGCACACGGGAGAGCCCGGCCCGCCGCCCCCTCCTGCGCGCCCCGCACAGCCTGTAGGCCCTGGAGGTCACTTCCCTGGTGGGGCCTCTGCCCACCGCCGTCCCCGCCCCCCGCCCTCACTCCAGCTCTGCACTCGCCACGATGCTCGTCAGCCCCAGAGCGTGGTCACGTGCATTTGCCACGAAACACAAGGCGTGTCCATCGCTGCCCGCCCGCAGCCCCTTGGGATCGCCAGGGCTTCCGCACGGGCCTGCCAGTCTGCGTCCCTGCGCCCGGAGCGGGCAGACCCCACCAGGTGCTGTTCAGTGAAAGAGGGTTGGCCTCGGCGCTTCCCCCAGAGCCGCGTGCCAGCAGGACCGAGTCGCGCAGGCAGGTGGCCAAGGTCCTGCCCCGCATGGGCGGCACAGGCCTGGCCAGGCTGCGGGCAGTGTGAAGCTCCCAGGTGAGGCGCCATCTGCGTTCTCAGGTTGCAGCATGGCTCGGGGCTCAGAGGGAGCCTGCCCCACCCCTGGCCGCTTGGCCTGGCCCCGGGAAGGCGGCCTCACTGCTTTGCCCCTCCCGGGTGAGGATGCTCTGGGTGGTCCCCACTGTGGACACTAAGGGTAACGTTCACATCAGGCCTGAGCAGCCTAGAAAATTCCCTTTCCAGGGGCTTGGGGGCTGTGCTGGACACCAGCAGACCCTGCAGGGTCTCGGCTGGCACTAGGGTCTTGGTCTCCCCTTGTGTTCGCGCGGGCTCCCCTGGAACCGAGCGCGTACCCGGGCCGCGGGCAGTCGGCAGGAGAGCGGACCCACGGCTGGGGCCAGGGCAGCTGTTTCTGATGCCTCCCGAGGTATCTGGCTGGTGGACGCTGCCAGCGTGCCCCACTCTCAAGGTGAAACCAACGCCTCCGCCTGGCACGCACCTCCTCACCTGAGGACGGCGCGCCCACGCCACCAAGTGCTCCTGCAGTGCGGGCATCCTCGGCCCCTTCAGCCCAGGGCAGTCCCTCGCTCGGGGGCCCAGCAAGGCCGAGGAGCGGCTCCCTCCCGGCTCACTGCTGAAGGAGAGTCTCGCTCTGCTTTTCTCCTTTTCAAAGGGCTACAAAGGGTTTCAGCAGCTCACGCGTGTGGTTTACACCAGTCACTTCGCCCAGACAGGGCACATCCGAGCCAGCACTGGGAGCCCAGGAAGCTCTCAGCATGGACAGAAGACCAGAGTGGACAGAGGACCAGAGGGAAAACTCTACACGCCTGCCTGGTGGCTGCAGCCCCAGCTATAAGATTTGGCACCACCGGGAAACCAGGCCTTTTCCTTTTTTTTTTAAGCATTTATTTATTTATTTATGCAAGAGCTGGGGTACGAGCCAGTGTTGGGGGAGGGTAAGAGGACTCCCCAGAGACAGAGTGGGGAGCAGAACAGGCAGATGGACTGAAATTCACTGCTGAGGGGAGCAGCAGGAGCCAGGAGAGGTCTGCTGCGCCATGTGGGGAGCTCCCTGGCCGGCCGGGGATCAAACTTGTGCTGCAGAGGCTGCGGACAGCTTCACAGCGCGGCGCTCAACCCGCTGCGCCACCAGGGAGGCCCCTTTTCCTGATTTTAACTATAACTTATGAAAGAAATGGGTCTCCAGCTTTCCTCCAGGAAAACACGGAGTCACCGAGCCTTGAGACAGATAAATGCTCAGCTCCCCGCTCTCAGCACGTCTCCTGCGGTCGGAGGGTCAGGCGGCGCGGCCTGCTGCGGCCTTGCCTCGCTGTCAGCCCTGACGGCGGACGCTCTGCCCTGGCCAGCACCGGGCGGTGCAGCCTCCCTGCCAGCAGTGCCCTCGCCTCCTCGCAGCAGGCGACCAGCCAGCCCCGATGGGCGGCAGGCCCTCTGCCCGGCAGGGTGGGGCGGTGGGGTGTGCCGAGGCAGCGGTCACCCCAGGCGTGAGGGGTCTGCCTTGCCCCGCAGCGCTGGCCACGTGCAGGCTGAGAGGGGCGAGCAGACACACTCTGCTAACGAGCGGACAGTGCTCCCCAATCAACAGCAGGAGCCTCCTGAGGAGACGGCAAAGGGCCTCTGAGTTCCTCTCACACGAAGGGCTGGAGGCTCCGCTGCTCGCCGCCAAGGCCTGCGCGCTTTCTTCTTGAACTTACTAATTCTGATCATTTTAAAATTAACTTCAAAGAGCAGAGCTGCGGCGCGCTGCTGAGAGCAACCCGAGGTGGGTGTGTAACAGCCCACGCCCGTGGGGAGGGGCTCAGGGGCCGCCCCCCGCACTCACGGGCACACGGGCGGTGCCAGCTTCGGCTCTGGTCCCCCGGGCTGTGCTCGCACCCTGGGTCCCCCAACTCCCGTCATGGCCCCTGCCAGACGATGGTGTCAGGAGGAGGGGGCGGGGAAGGCAGAGCCCTCAGAAGGGGCTTCTGCCCTTATGGAGGGGGCTCCCCCCCTCCACCACGATGACCCTGCTGGGAGGCGGTGTGGGGCCCCCACCAGACGCCACACTGGGCTCCAGGACCTGGACGCCAGCCTCCGGGACAGCGAGGAACCAACAGTTTCCAAGTGTCCGCAGCAGCCAGGATGGTTCCAGACACCTGGGCCCCCTGGGCCCCCCGCCGTCCCTTGGCTTGGGAAATGACATGAAGACGGACCTAAGTCCTGCCGAGTCGAGCAGCTTCTAGAAGACTCTCAGGAAGGACTCGATGAATATCCAGAGCCAGGACAGGGGCGGCCAGCCGGCCTGTGCGGCATCCACAGTGACCAGCCGGGTCGGCCGCGCTGCCCAGCCCTGCCCTGGCTCCCAGCACCCGGAGCTCAGCTGCCCCCGCCCTGCAGCGTGTCAGGGCCAGCAGAGGGGGTGCTCCTGCAGGATGCCCCCCACGGCGGGGTGTGGCCCTGTGTGCATGAGGAGCGGCCTCCTGCCCCGACCTCCGTGACCAGCTCCCCAGCCTCCCGCCTGCTATGGGGCGCGCAGTCACGGCAAACGCTCCGCTCTCCTCCCAGGGTGGTGGGCTGCCCCGGGGACCCCACCAGGCCGGCAGCTCACCCTGCTGCGGAGACGCTCTCCTCCCCGCCTACGGAGCTCGCTGTCACCTCTCCCGGGCACCAGAGCCGCCTCGCCCAAGCCGCAGAGCCCGAAACCTCGGCCGGGGCTGCACGGCTGCCCGGGCCCGGGCGGAGGAGGCGGCCGAGGCCTCCTGTCTCCCTCAGTCCTTCCTTTATGACTCCTGGGTCTCGAGCGCGTGACCAGCCACTCTCCCACAGGATCCCCTCGGACCCGGTGCCCGTGAGGGCGCTGCTCCGAGGCTCTCCGGTCATCTACGGCTTCAACCCTTGGACCAGGAAGGTGGCCTTGGTCACCACTTCACCCTCCCCGAGAAGACCCAGGCAGGTTCTAGGTTACATTATTCATGGAAATCCAGTTCATTTTGGGGCCAGTGAGGCCACGAATCTGGACAGAGGTGGCCGCTTTCCTCAGGACCGGTGACAGGACTCAGCCATGGCCCTGACCAGCGGCACGGCCAGTGCCCTCCTGACCGGAGGGTTCCATCTTTAATCGAGCCGTGCGCTGAGGGAAGACATCTGGGCAGTGGAATCCAGCGGCGCCAGGGATGAAAGTTTTCTCTAATTTCAATGGCCCATAGGAATCCTGCACGTCACGATTTTCTCCTCGTTGACTGAGATTATTGCCCCACTGCTGCGGTCCCCACGCTGGGGCGTGACAGCTTTCGGTGTGCGGAGAATCAGGCAGACAAATAGATGGGGCTCAATGTAGCGGATGAGGATGTAAATGACATAAAAAGGGCAATTTGTTCACTACAGTAAAAACCATTTCATACTTTACGTTTTACTTTGCCATTGAACATTTCTATAAAACGCTTCTTTTTTAAAAAACAGGTTTTCCTGGCGTCAAATGACCTTTAACAAATTCACCCACGCTCGTTGCTGCTGTACCGTATTGGTCGCCGGGGACCACCGGGGCGAGCCGACGCCGAGAACGCGCGGCGCGAGAGCCGAGCGCGGGTGGGTGAGGCCCGGGGCCGGGCGCTGTGGCCCCGCGGCTGACCTGCTGGAGGAGGACACGTCCAGGGCTCGAGCCGGGAGGAGGCCCCGGGCGGGAGGCGGCGGTGAGGGCATCTCGGTCTCCCGAGACTCAGACGTCCTCACGGCCTTATGCCCAGGGACACAACGGGGGACATCTGCTTGTGCGACCCCTACACAGCCCAAACTCGGGGCGCTGGTGTGTGCAAGAAGGCGGCTCTGCAGCACCAGCAGGGTCCCCCGTCACGGCGGCAGCCGGCCGGTGGGGCTGAGGAGCCAACGGCTCCATGTTCCACCCCATGAAGGGTGACCACAGCCCCCCTCCCAACTGAACAATGGGGTGCCTGGGGGGCTGGGCTGTGCGCGCACGCCTCCCTGGAGCCGTGGCTCCTTCATGCCCACCACGCGCATGGCCAGAGCGCAGGCATCTGGGGCGGCAGAGGCCGAGCCCCAGCCCCCGGGAACCACTGTCCCCTGGAAGCCGTAAGCCAGCAGTGGCCGGTGACCCGCAAGTGGCTTCTGGTTCCTGCCCACACTCGCCTCCTCCAGGCTGGCCAGAGGGCAGAGAAGGCTGGACGGCTTCCAGAGACACCAGACCCCCAGCGACATCTGCTCTGCACTGAGGCTCGAAATTACAAATACCGTGCCAGGCACCGAGGCACAGCCATGTCATGCTCTCCGTGGGGGTTGCAGCGGGACCCCCAAGGAGCCCCACAGCTTGTGGTGGGCTTCAGTCCACACTCTGAGAACACCAGGCTGGGTCCTCACCCGGGAGCACTGGCTCGGGGCCCCACACTCAGGATCACGCGATGACTACCAGCTGCGGTCACAGGCCAACAGGGGACGGTGTTTCTGTTTCCTGAGCAAATTATTTATAATGTCAACAACATTCCTCAAGGGGGGCCCATGAAGCCCCGCAGCACCAGCCCCTCAAAGAGAGGGGCTCCGGGATGCCGAGGAGGAGACAGATGAACACAAAGGGAGGGGACCTGGGCAGAGCGCGGGGAAGATAATGGTTTAAATAGCGCGATTGCTACAAAAATGCTGGCGAGACTCCCCATGAAATACCTGTCCTGCTCAACACCGGCCGGGGCGCCGCGTCTCTGGGCCGGCACGTCTGGCCACGCGCTCACGCAAACGCACCAGCAAAGCGCCGGAGTCCACACGGCCTCTGCTCACTCTTCCAGATGCAGAAGCGCCACCCTGCAGTCCAGAGTCTGCAGAGCCAGCCCCTCTCTCCCCCTTAGGCGCTGGCCCCTGAGTACGGATCCTAACTGACAGGACCAGCTCCCTGCAGCGGTCTCCAGAGAAAGGCAAC